>NC_041382.1:682308643-682316808 GCF_002162155.2 Triticum dicoccoides
AGCACGGAGCGGCGCGGGACGCGGGTGGGAGACAAGGCGGACCTTTTGGGGTAGAGCTGCGCGTTGAGCGCCTCCAACTTAACCGGACATGTATGTCTATTTTGCCACCCATTGTCATCTTAAACGGACAGAATTCAGACAAAACAGAAGTCCGTTTGGGGTCGTGCGGTGGAGTTGGCCCTAACACCCACCGACACACATCCGTAAACGGTTGCGTCACCGCACACACCTCCTCTTCCCACGACCCCACTACTCCTCGAGCAGCCCCGCCGCCACCCCGATCCCCTTCGAGTCCGGCGTCCCCGCCTCTTCGAGCCCCTCTCCGCTTCCCCTCGATCCTCCTCACCTCGTGCATCGCCGCCAGATCTGCGCCACGCCAGCCGCGGGCGTGACCTGCGTCTCCTGGTAGCTAGCTATCGCCACCGCCCCTGGTCGCCGCCGCAGCTCACCCTCGTCGCCGGCCGGACCGTTTTCTGCAAGGTGCAGGCTCCCTCCCTCCCTCCTCCTTCTGTAATCAGTCCTCCGTCCTCCTTCCTTCTACTCTCCTTCCCATTCTTGTCTGCTCTCCGACCCCGTTTACATTACCAGTCTCTAATCCAAACACCTCCGTCGACGTGTCATTGACATCGCAGTGCTTATAAAAGTGGCTACTCTTGCCTGCTGTTCTTCCAAGCAAATTAAGCCGCGACTTAAATCGAACCATCCTGATGGAGCTAAGCACCGCCACTCTCCTGCTCTCTATCTCTGTCGCCTCACTGGCGATTCTTGCGTCGTTGCTTAGCCGCAAATCGGCACCAAGCTCCAAGAGGAGGCGGCCTCCTGGTCCACGGTGTCTCCCCTTCATCGGAAGCCTCCTCCACCTCCTTACCTCGGAGCCGCAGGTCGCTCTCCGGGACCTGGCCAAGAAGCACGGGCCGGTGATGTACCTGCGGCTGGGCCACGTCGACACCGTCGTGATCTCCTCCCCGGCGGCGGCACAGGAGGTGCTCCGGGACAACAACCTCACATTCGCGTCGCGGCCGAGCCTTGTGGCCACGGAGATCCTATGCTACGGGAACACTGACATCGCCTTTGCGCCGTACGGCGCGTACTGGAGGACGCTGCGAAAGATCTGCATGGTGGAGCTCCTGAGCGCGCGGAAGGTGAGGCAGTTCGCGCCCATCAGGGATACTGAGATCCTGTCCCTCGTTACGAATGTCCGCGCTGCCGCCAGAGGCGGCGAGCCAGTAAATCTCGGCGGACTGCTCGTGTCTTGCTCGAACACGATCAGCGCAAAGGCCACGTTCGGTGAGGGATGCGATGCCGACCTCCAGGAGCAGTTCTTGTCTGCGATCGGCGTGGCACTGGAGTACAGCGGGGGCTTCTGCGTCGGGGACCTCTTCCCGTCCCTGTGGTTCGTGGATGTCGTCACTGGGGTGAGACGCCGGCTCTGGCGAGCGCACAGGGTCCTCGACGCCGTCTTTGAGAAGATCATCACTAGGTGCGAGGCGCGGCGGGAGGAGAAGAAGTCAACGGCGACGACCGGCGGCGGAGATGATGACCTTCTGAGCGTCATGCTCAGGATCAAGGACGAGGACGGCCTTGAGTTCCCCATCAGCGCCACGAACATCAAGGCAGTCATAGTGGTAAAGTGTTTTTAAAAGATTCACATGATCGATGCGTAGATAGTACTGCCTACGTATGTGTTATTTTTCTTATTCATGTTCTTCATGTCGATTAATTTCGATTAGGATATGTTCACGGGAGGGACCGAGACAACATCATCAGCCGCCGAGTGGATCATGTCGGAGCTCATGCGGAGCCCGGAGGTAATGGCGAAGGCGCGGGCCGAGGTGCGGCGAACATTCGGCAACAAGAACCCACGAGACCACGAGAGCCTCATAGAGGGGCTGTGCTACACGAGGATGGTGGTGAAGGAGGGCTTGAGGCTGCACCCGGTGTTGCCGCTCGTCCTCCCACGTGTCTGCCGGGAGACCTGCGACGTCGGCGGATTCGAGGTCACGGAGGGCACCAGGGTCTTGGTTAACGTGTGGGCGATAGGGAGGAGCGCCGAGCATTGGCAGGACGCCGAGGTGTTTAGGCCGGAGAGGTTCGCGGATAGCACGGCGACAGACTACACCGGCACGCGGTACGAGTACTTGCCGTTCGGCAGCGGGAGGAGGATGTGCCCCGGCGGCAACTTTGCGATGGCCACGCTGGAGCTCACTGTGGCAAGGCTTCTCTACTACTTCGACTGGAGCCTCCCCAACGGGATTCGACCGGAGGAGCTCGACATGGACATGATCGTCGGCGCAACGGCAAGAAGAAGGAACCAACTGCACCTAATTGCGGTGCCCTATAATGTCCCAATCGATCTTTAAAGCCGATGTTTGTGACAAGTTCACTTTCGTTCTTCTGCCATGTGGGATGAATGTCTATATATGTCTTGTTTTTATGCAATGTAATGGAAAAATAAATAATTTCGGCAGATAACATTGTATATATAGAGTAAAATTCAGTTGTGGTCACTTAATTGCGCATTTTGTTCATCCAACAAATAAAATGACGATACAACCCGCAAGACTTTGTATGACCCATATAGATAAACCAAAACAAAGGAAGAGGATTTGGAGCTCCTGAGCGCTCCACCCCTTATATATGAACATTACTGGGTGCAGGGGCGGACCTACATAGTGCTAAGTGGGTGCCTAGGCCCCACTCAATTTTTAAAATTTCAATAGAAATTGCTTGTATTCTAATTTTTTTTAAGTTCTTCAAATTTGCATAATAAATGCCCCGACTCCAATGATATGCCCCCACTCCACACTAAAATATCTCTTCCTACTCTCTTGCTAAAATATTTAATCTCTTTACCAAGCTCAGTGAGTCTAACACTTATTTTGGTAATTTGCCTATCGAGAAAGGCTTTCGACCCGCTTTATATATAAAACAGCACGACCAAAAAGACACGACTCAAGAAAAAAAACGCCAAACCGATACAAGGTGATGAGGAAATCGTCTTACAAAGATGTTCTAATAAAATCCTCTTACAAAGCAGATCAAATATAAAAGAAGAGTACAAGAGTGCTCACACCCCAACAAGATGAGCTGAGGCTATTGACTAGAAGAAAACCCGTGCCTCCATGAGAAATCACTGAACATGCATGTAACACACACACCAAGCTATCGTCGGAGAGGACACTCTTTGCTCTCGCTCCGAGCCATGAATCGCCAATTCTGCCAGCAGATGATGAGGAATGAGAGCTAGCGATGCCACTGATGTCGCATGTAAAAGATAGGAAGCCTCCGGGACTGCCCCATGCCAAAGTCGAAGGTGCATCGAGAAGGATCTGAGCTTGCCCAGCGATGTCAACACGCCTAGGGTGACGATGGAACACACCTCGCCGTCGTGACCGAAGGAGGGTCAAGGGTTTTCACCCAGGAGCCCTGGCGCGGAGAGGGGGACCATGGAAGTGATCTCTGAGGTTGAGTGACCATGAATGAAGGCAATACTCGCTACTATTAACAAGAAAAATGAAGAAGTCAATTTTGGTTGCTAAACTTTTAAAACACGGTAAATTTGGTCTCTGGTCCTAATAAAAAGTGGTATAACCGGTGAGTGGCGGTGGTTTTACACATGCTGCAACCAATTAGAATAGAAGATAGACAATCATAAGAAAAATATCAAAGCTTAAACAAATATGAAAAATAAGAAGGAGATTTAAAATTCTGCATGGATAAACATCTAACAAAATATTTTTCCTAAATAAAGTAAAATGATATGAAAAAACAAAGGTATGTTATTAGAAAGATGGAACTTGAGAAAATTTATTTTTTGGCGTTGAATACCCATGAACTAACACCACATTTCTTAGTTAGTTTTGCATATTTTATCTCCAATATACGTACTTATGATAATTTTTTGTTTCCTACCTTTTGGTAGTTTAAGTTTGAAAATTACATGGTTTTCAATGCTTATCACATAATATTTCTGAAATTTTGAAATTTTCCAAATTTCAAAGAAGATTCCAGGTTTTGATTGATAGGTTTTTCTTGAATGTTTCCACTATTAATAATGTTATCTATTGATTTTTTTTCTTAACCCTTTTTTATCCGTCTGTTGGCTGGGCTACTATGTGTGAATCTACTGCCTTGCCATCTCACATACCACTTTCAGTGATAATCAGGGTGAAAATTTAGTAATTTCAAAAGTTTTACATCCTCCATATCATGTATTTTTGTTAAGTAGCCAACTATCAATCACCCAATAGTGATTATGTGGATCTCTATCCAGGAGACGGGTCAACTGTTCAATGGTGGTCGCGACTTCTGTGGTACACGCTTTGGGTTTGCTAAACCGAATGTGTTCTCCAGGTACGTCATGCAGGCGATGTGGTGATGACCCTGGTGACCTCAGTTCTAGATGGAGGGGGCGTGGCGGCATCCTTCATTGTCGAGTTTGTAGGTGTGGTAGTGGTCGTTTCGGGTTGTTTGGTGTATGTTCTTGTCAGACCTTTATTAACTTAATAAGGGTGGTTGTGTGCATCAAATTATGCACCTCGTCACGCATCGCTGCGCAACACGTCGTTACTGCTATGGGATGCGTTGGACCACCGGGCAGACCTCCGCCAGGTCGAGGAAGGCCAGTGAGCCATACAACCATGAGACCACAACACGAGCTCCACACAAGAATTTGCACCAGCAGATGAGGAGAAGAAGGTTTGTCGTCGCCAACCACGTGTGGGCTTTTATAGAAAATACACGAGTATTCTACAACAACATGATGTCAAGGGCACGTGCATATGTGAGAACCAACCCGTGGTTGGATGGTTAGGAATTAGAGGTGCGGTGGCGCCCAACCCATCAGGGATCGAACCTCAAATTTAACGCTTTGATAACTCATAAAGGCGAAATATTGCTTTATTGGAAGGCGACGTTTGCATGGAGAGCAAGAAGTCTGTGGTACTTCGTCAATCTCAATCTCAAGACCGGCCAACTCTCATGGGGTGAGTGTGAAACACTAAGTCCGTATCCCACATTAGCAGGTTTAGGATTTCTAAGTGAAGACCATGCCTGTGGTTTCTGAACATTCGTGAAAACAATGCCAGGCTAGACCAATGCCAGCAGATTAGACTACTAGGGTGCCAATTCAGCACCCATTATTGTTACTGAAACATGGACTGTGATATTGGAGCATGGTGCTCATGCTGAGCGCCAGATATTTGTTTACCAAAAAATTATTCTGCTGCGTTAGGAGGAAGAGCTACATCGACGTGCGGGGCTCGGCGGATCATTTGAGAGGGCTAGGTGGGAGATGCTTGGGACCTGAACTTTGTCCTCCATGGCGCTGGTTGGGGATGCGCATTTGTCCAGTAGCGAAGACGCGTCTTAATCATGGTAGACAGCAGTGAGCAATCCTATTACTAAATGCACCCAAACGGGAGTATATATACACACAAACGCAAATGATCGGGCCGTCCGTCGCAATCATGCACCGCGGCATGTGCGCATGCAACTCCCAACAAACATAGGGATAGTCCCGACATGCGTACACTGGAAAACCCATTGATCAATTGCCTTGCATAGTAGGAGTGTCACGACGAACATGGCCCCCACCTCATTGCCTACCCGTCGGAGCGCCAGCTTTCTCGCTCGGGTGGAAACAGAAGTAAGCGGCCCATCGGCCCAGTCCGACGCCGGGGATTGGATGATTTGCCCCACTCACTTTACAAGGGGTTTGCTCTCGCCTCACTCTCAATCGCCATCATGTCGTTCAAAAAAAAAAACTCAATCTCCATCATCGTCGGTCAGTCGCTCCTGTCTCTCCCTAGGGTTCGCTACGCCGGCGGTGAAGAGCAGCCGCTGCTCCATCAGGGCGCGAGCAGCGTAGCCATGGAACGGCAAAGCCAGCCGTTGCCCCGTCCATGGCATGACGATGCCTATCCATCGAGGCGGCGGAGCCAGCCGCGGCCGCGTACAGGGTGCGACACCCCCGGTGCCGTCGAGACCGTTGAGCCGCGGACCAAGCATCATCGATGCCGCCGATTCTTCTCGGAGGGTTCCTCTGCTGCTTGCCTCGCGTTGCATTGGTTTGCTGCTTGCTTTGCCTTGTTGTGTCTTCAGTTTCAGTTGTGCAGAAACTGTAATTTTAGTTATGCACACAGCAGAGAAGCAGCAACTACAGAGAAACAGCACCAACGGAGAAGCAACAACAGTAGAGAAATGCCAGATTGAGCTTGTAACTGATGTGAACTGGTTGTACACTTCAGTGAATAGTGTGAGTGAATGTTGTATCCAGATTGTAATCATGTAATTTGAGAGTGGAGTTGAGTGAATTTGAGTGTGATTATTGTTACAAAATATTGAATGTGAATCACTGACGTTCTTTGTACCGTAACTACTGTACTGTTGGGATCTAAGACTGTTAATTTGAGAGCATAATACTGGTGCTGTTAATTAAAGAGGATAGCACGTGTTGACAATTTGAGAGCATGTCCTTCCAGGAATACAAAGTCATAATGCTGAACTGAACTGAATGGCCAAAAGGGATTGAGCAACTGTAACCTAGAACTGAACTGAATGCCCAAATCTGCCAAAACCATGCTTGCTTGTGCTCTAATTCAAGTACAGAGCACATGATTGCCCAAAAACAGTAGTGCTTCACCACGACCCAGTAAATATATCATCTGTGATTGGTCCGTGGAAATTAAATATAAGTAAGTTGTTATTGAAATACAAAGTCATATTCGGACTAATAGTACTCGAAAAAGATTTCTATAAGAGAATAAGCAAAGAGTAGCGGTAATTGGGATAAGAATAAAATCAAGTAAAATCAGTGTACTTGAGATAAGAAAAATACTTGTTAGAATTGGAATCATGGTGCACTGTATCAGCCTCTTCTCTTTCTGTTGCATCTTCCATTAGAAGAAGGAATGCTTGATCAGAGTTCAGCAGGTTGCTTTTTTCATCAGAAAAAGGGATGCCTGATCCGAGTTCAGCAGGCTACTTCTTCGATGAGAAAAAGGGAAATTTGATCAAGTTCTAAAGCAATCTGATGGTGAAAGTTTAATCAATTCCAGTGTTTTATTCACACAGGCTACTTCTTCCATCACAAAGGACTAGGAGCAGAGCAGTCGTCCCTGCTGAGCGCCGGGGATCTCCTTCCGATCAATTTTGGCGCCGTTTCTGTGGCCTCTCGCGCCTTTTCCCCTTGCTTCCCTCGCCTCTCTCTCTAGCTAGCGTTGGACTGGGCCGATGGGCCGCTTATTTTTGTTTCCACCCGAGCGAGAAAGCTAGCGAAGGCTGTAATTCGTGCGAGTATCGTTGGATGCCTGATGAACGGTGCAGCGTGAACGACGTCCCTCGGCAGTAGAACTTCCTACGTCAGAGGATCTCGTTCCGGATCCGCACAACCCGCAACATTAGTATAGAAAAAGAATAGCTTGATTGTTCTATGACTGCTTGCTTTCTCTGTCCATGTCTTGTTTTCTCCTATAACTGGCATGCTTGTTACACGGGTCCGAATTTCTAAGTTTGAGGAGGATTTCAGTGTTTCTAAAGAAAGGGACAAGGATCAATGCTATAAGATTGCTGAAAGACTCAGGGACATGTATCACGAATCGGGTGCAGTATGCTTTCTACTAGCCTTTTCCTTATTGACTAAACCTTAGTAAATGACTATTTCCAGTTTTCTCATGTAACCTGAACTGCTGCTTGTTTAGATTTCAGCATTTCCCCGCAATTTTGATTTTCAGCATGCTGCGGCACACATGGTCTGCCTCCGTGTCGTCCTACCTGCTTCTTCAGGGCCCTCTACTTCTTCCCCCAAGATTGCCATTATGATTAACAAATCTGACGAGAGCAATTTAATTGGTGACACATCATATGTTTTTCTGCAACTGCATGTGAATTCTCATCTTGCGCCTACCTCTTTTGCTTACCAGGCATGGTGGGAGTTTACACAATGTTACAAAAAGAGTTGATGGTGACACGGTCCTAAGGTTTATTTTTCTAATATATGATGCCTTCACATGATGCTTTTATATGCTTAAGTCACAATTTTCTCAGTAATGGAAGTAACAGATAAATGGTAAAATATACGTACTGAAATTGCAAAATTTCATTAACTTATTTGTCGAAGTATCCTGCAGAATCATTTCTCTTATGGGAATTAGCCTATTGTATTG
>NC_041382.1:682317312-682397729 GCF_002162155.2 Triticum dicoccoides
GAACAATTTTGACTTCAACTCCAACTGTAAGATTCCTGAAGTTTTTCTTTGAAAGTTTGTAAGTTTTCTTGATATGTATGTACACTCACATATATAGCAACAAAAAATATGCCTGAGGAGTATGAGTATGTACTAACATTTCTCTGCTATTTACGGAACAACTTGGAATATCTTATTGGTAGTTTATATACAAAGTCATTTTGATAATTATCATGCTATAAACCTACATAGTTTTCTATATTAATCATGACATGCTAAAATATAAAAGCTATAGCTCCCATAAATTGATAAAGTACAGATTTGGGCTTTACATATTTATAGAATCGAAATATGTATATGGCAACCGTAATCGTTTCTACAAAACTGCCACACCACTCGATGTCCCTTGGATCGGCATCGCAGCACGATCCACTTTTTTCGGTTCTTCCACTCCTTCTCTACGCTTGTCCTCTCCTTCAGGCGATGTCGCGTCGCAGCTCACATATAGTGGTCGCCTCCCCGCCGCCGCCGCCCGTCCGACGACAAGCCATGGTGTCGCTGCTGTTGCACAAGGTGTCGGGCTCCATGCCGCGCCGCACGACCCGGACTCCTCCTCATCATCCTACCCCGTGGCGCCTTCAGGGACCTCTATGACGACGTGTGGAGGCGAAGGTGGAGATCGTGATGCGGGAGGAGGAGCTCGGGGAGAGGTGGAGGCGGCCGTGGGGCAGCTCCAGGCCTCCAGGCTCGTAGTTGGGATCCAAGACAAGAGCTTCCTCTATGTGTAAGTATATTCAGTGCCGTCATTGTGCTTGAATTCACCAAGTCAAACGAACTCGCATGCTGTCGGACTCTGAATTTTGCTTGTGTTTCTGTCAGGTCGTTGAGCCCATACGCGAGCATGAGCCACCTCGGGTGCCGAGTGCTCGTCGTTCGGCTGCACGTCATGGCACGGCACGGGGCGGTGGAGCCCAAGCTCACATAGGTTAATACCATACAAGTGCAGTAAGTACTCCGGAGCGCGGACAAAATGCTGAATTTTCTGACACATTGAGGATCTTTCTCTGATCCTCTGAATGATCGTAAGTGATATGATAGCTTTGCTGCATCCCGCCACCCATGATCCTGATCCCTATTTTCACGGTGCTGCTGGACGTGATCTGGAGGAGGTCATCAAGGATGGAATTAATGGGCGACAACATCCGCCAGCCCTCCTCTGCTTTGCTAGGCTTGTACACACATTTTTCTTCTTTTATCATAGCTTAGTATGAGAATGGACACACCAAGTTGTGTGGTGCAGGATGCTTGTTGCGCCTTTTTTTTTTGCCAAATGCACACTCATAATTTGTTATGATGCACACACGGTATTTTTCATGTAAATAGTATGATAATCTATTGTTGGCTATTCAATGCCGCTTACGACAACCTTTTAATCTGAAGATGTGTGGTCAACTTTTTAGTGCCACCTTGTTCACTGTAGTCACTTAATCAGCTGATTGGACTTGAGTCCTTCTGGCTATCTCAAGGCTTTTTATGGAGTGTATGTAGCCTACTTGTGCTTACAATTTTAGACAGAGGGTGATGGTTTTTATCGATCGAGAGAGTAGAGGTTGATCAGTGAGATGTCATATATCTAAATGCACGTTCTGCACCACCAACACCATGTTGTGCAACTTGATAATTTACGCACAGGGCACACTATACCACGACACCACATTCCCTACAGACGTGTGTTGGAAAAAGTACAACATACCATTAGACTGTTGGTCAGAAAAACTTGTATCAGACTGTCGGTCGGCAATACAAACATGTAGCATCTAATTGTCGGTCGAGAATACTTTACTATCCCACGTCACATTATCGGTCGGGAACGCTTCACTTCCGCTTGGATTGTTGGTCGGCAATGAACGCCGACCGATTGTCTGCGGGTACTGGGCCGGCCAGGTAGCTGCGCGCGGGGGGATGAAAACTTGGCGCGGAAACAGCCCACTACGAGAAAAATCCCTCCTTTTCTCGTCCTGCCTCCACCCCGTTCCACAGACTGCCCCCAAATCTCGTTCTGCCTCCAAACCTAAATCCTCCACCACCGCCGCCGCCGCCGCCGCTCGAGCCCTCTCTCGCCGCTCGTGCTCTCTCCCCGTCCGGCTACGTGCTCTCCTGGCGGCGAGTCTGTAGCCCCCTCTCCCGCTCGTTCTCCAGTGTCTCCACCGCCGACCCCACACCATCCTGCCACGGCCACGCGCTCCACTGCTGTTCCCCGGCTAGTGCTCTCTCCGGCCAGCCACCACGCGTAAGCTTCCAGCGAGGCTGACGCCACCCTGCCTGGCCCGTACTCCCCATTCTCCACCGTCGTATCCACCATTTTCATCGAAGTACAGAAGAGATCTTGGCGCCGGCGAGAGGGGGCTCGGGATAGGGCTAGTGAGGGGCTTTGGATATAGAGGAGAAAAGATGCCCTCGGTTCCTCCCCTTTCGGCCTTCCCCGGCCGGATCTGCTCCCATTCATCCACCCTGCCTGAATCCCCGAGCTCCTCCCTCAGGTAGTTCCTCTGCTCACCTCTCTTCCCCTGCTTGTGCTGCTGCCTACTTGCTGCTTGCTACTACTGCGTGACCGTGTGCCTGCTTGCTGCTTGCTACTGCTCCTGTGGTGCTTGCTGCTTGTGTGGTTGTGGTGTGCTAGCTGATTTTCTGCTGCGTGTGCTTGCTGTGGTGTGCGGTGTGCTGCTAGCCAAGGTTGTGCTGCTGAATGTTGATGTTCTACTGCCTACTGATTGGTGATTAATCCAATTTCTTCCTTGGAAATAGCATTAGGCAGTATACATGTCAATAGGTTCTCCCCTTGAAAACTGAAACTTTGCTACGAATTGTAATTCTGTTAAACCTTGTAAGCAATGAACTGTACATTATCTGAGACAACTTTATATGAAGAGAATAACAAAAATATTTTGTATACCACCAACAGGTAAGAAGTGGCATTGAGCTAAACATACTTAATAAGAGGAGAATATAGACACTGATTTATCTCTAGACATGGTTCAATCTTGCTGTTACACTCAAATGTTTGTAAACAAAACTTTTTCTTCAGGACAGGTGAAAAATAATGTGTTCTTTTCAGAAGAGTACAGATGAAATTGTGTTGCTGTAAACAAATAAGGCGGACCATCTAATACAACATTGTTTCAGAATATGTGGTTTTGGAATGATTATTCCATTTTTTATTATGAGATCTGGGTAACAAGATAAAAGTTTCTTAGATGGTATACTATTCTGTTGATTCTTTTCCCCTCATCATTTACATTTTACGATGCTATTTACTGCTTAGCAAATGCTTTTGCCGCTACTGTTCTTAATCATTTGAGTTCTTAGTCCTTTCATTTATGTAGGAATGTCTGAAGAGAGTTATCCCCTATGGGCACATGGATATTGCATAATCAGTCTTTTCAAGGGAATAATTTGCCTAAAGAAGGTGAAGCAATCAGCTAAGCAATGAAACTGGAGTCAAGTAAAGAGAAATATTCCAGTGGCAATCAAGAGGTGAATCGTAAACATTCTGAAGGAGACAAGTCATCCACCCATCCAACAAAAAGTGTAGACAGTTTAAAGCTAACAGCACTTGATCTGGGCAATAACAGCGCATCAGTTTCATCTAGTTCTGACATAAGAAGGTAACGCACTTCTATGTTCCACTGTACATCTATTTTTACATGTATGTCTCAATCACTATGTTTCTAGTCTTCACTGTGTAGGTATATGTCTCTTGCAAGTGTGCTATTCATTGCAGTGGCATACTCGTGTATGCTTCAACTATGCGCACCTTTTTTTTTGAGGGAAAAAAATTGCCTATATTGCTTGTCTATGCTCACCTTGCTTTGACTGACTTTATTGCTTGTCTATCTAAGGCCTATATATAATTGTCGGCGTATATTATCAAATAGTGTTAGGCACATTTGCTTACCTATTTAAGACAACATGGATTCTTTTTTATTACTGCTCTGTTTTATAAAAACTGGCCGTTTGTTTTCTATTTTTATCTTGGCACATATGTTGTCTCCTTGGTGCTTTTGTTTTCTTCGAAGAATTCTTTCTAATTGGTTTTCTTCATCAGTTAAATTAGTTTCTCTATAGGAAAAAGGTGTAGCGTGTGAAGAATGTTCGTCTTCAGATCCGTTACTCGCTTCTTGTTTTGCCCTCTGTATCCTATCTATTTCTGTAAGGTCGCCATGTGGTATGAATTGTGTACAATTTTTTTGGGCAATGAAACATCTTATTATATCCCTCTAGTTTCATATTAGCTATAGATCACAATGCAATATATTTATTCCTCCTTGCTACATGGTTCAATTTTTTTTTTGTTATGTATGGTTTAGTTAACAGGCTAACCTTGTTTGTTCTTTTTCTGAGAGCCTCACGTGTGAGCTTGATACAGTCCAGAAAAGCATTAGCTTCTGCAGAGTAGAGGCTAACATGCTAAGATTATTCCTACCTCAGTCTCCTAGACAACAGCCCACAGAAGTATCATTTTAGCTTCCGTGGAGCGCAAGGAACGATCAAAGCCCACAGAAGTATCGGTTTAGCTTCCGCGGACCAGAGGAACGACCACAGCCCACAGAACTATCGCTTTTTCCTCTTCCTTCTTTGTTGCACGGTGGACACTCGATTTCTCGTGGGATTTTGGCCATCACGATCCTTCTTTAGCTGCTGGATGAGATGCTGTCATGACATTTTGAATCTCTCGCTTGCCCAGCTCACAGAAGTACCACTTTCTCCCTTTTCTCCTTTGCACCCACAGTGGACTCTGAATTTCTTGTGGGATTTGTGGCATCACGATCCTTCTTTAGGTCCTCTATCAGATGTTTTCATGGCATGCCAAAGGTTCATGGTGGATAAGATGCTGTCGTGACATGTTGAATCTCTCGCTTGCCTACCCGATAGATGTATCGCTTTCTGCTTTTCCTCCTTTGCACCCACGGTGGAATCTGAATTTTTTGTGGGATTTGTGGCATCACGATCCTTCTTTAGGCCTTGTTCGGTTAGACAGAGTTTGGAGAGTTTTGAAAGGGATTGGAGGGGATTAAATCCCTTGCAAGTCAAAATCCACCTCAAACCTCCCCAATCTCCTCCAATCCCTGTGGCGAGGGGATTAAACGAATAGGGCCTTAGGCGATCTATCGGATGTTGCCATGGCATGCTGAAGGTTCATGGTGGATTTGGATCCTGCCAAAGTAGTACAGGCTTTTTTCTTTCTTTCTTTTTTGTGGGGGGCCAAAGTAGTACAAGCTAACGACCACATCCCACAGAAATATTGCTATCTCCTCTTCCTCCTTTGCACGCACAACGAACACTAAATTTCTTTCGTACTCGATGAGATCCACGCTGGGTTGCCGGATGGCTGCCATATCCGCGGCGCCATCGTGCTACCAAGACGCGGAGCGCGGCAGATGCATGCAGGCATGGGCATATTACTATATAAGATTGACAATATGTCCTACTCCAATACGATCAAGACTCTTCAACCTGATTTTCCCACCAAAATCAATCAGGCCATGAATCAATCTGGCAACTAACTATTAAATTGTACGCTTTCAAAAGGAAAGAAAAGTATCAAGTTGTACACATGCACGTGACCTCCTTTTCTTTAGCTGGAACGTAACCAACTTGTATATGTATATTTAGCAAAAAACAATTGCATGGGATGTATATTTAGCCTGGTTGACTGTTTCTAGCAACGCTGGAAAAAAACTGCTTTTAGCACATGGGTATGTCGTGTGTTTATGATGATAAAGCAGCCAATATTAATTTGTAAATGTCATGAGCGATAATTTCATGTTTTTAACTTTTGGACGGCAATACAAATTGCACCTCGCTCACGCTGGTGCTATTACGTGTGCCAACCGGACTACTGCTTTTTTTTCCTTAATCGTGTTTGGCTCCCGTCGGACTACACACTTTTTTCCCTATGATTGTAATCGTGTTTGGCTCCAGCGTAAACATATATCTGTTTGTACGTGACAGATTGTACCCAATAGATGTTCTACATAACTGTTCATCTCTTTAGCTCAGCCGTTATAATTAAAATCAATGGATACTATTTTTTTTAGCATTTGTGGATTAAGGTGATGGCTTGTTCTTCTTCTATTTTAATTATATAATCGATACCTACACCTCTACATTTCCAATTGCAGTCTGGAGATTCAAATTTAGATATGAAAACTATATGGGGTTTTCAATTCTTCGGGAATGTTACTACATATATTTTTACATGTTTCTCTCTGAGGCTAATTTCAATTTCACACCATCCTGGGTGGTACTGTGCGTGTAGTACATGCTCTGCTTCATCTTCTTTTTGCTCAAACCTCCATCTGTCAAGTTCTACCGCGAAAAAAAACAGCTACATAGATATCACCGGTAGGGGCCTGACAAAATGTTACATATCTCAGTTTTGTCATTTAAACCCATTTGATGTCTCTATCTTCATAACTCTGTCTTGCTCTACCTTCAGATAGCCATAAACATTCAGTTCAGAGCAGGATATTGTTTGCTGCTATAATCATACCTACAACACAGTTCTACATTTCTAATTGCAGTCTGGAGATTCATATTCAGATATGAAAATATATGCTTTTGTTTGCAGCCCAATGCGGAAAGATACCAAGGGTGCCTCCTTCCCCGCTAGTGCTAATGAATTCTCTTCAGTTGAAGGCAGCTTAGAGAAAATATCATGCTCTCCAGCTATGGTGTGGAATATTAACTTGGGATTTTGACTTGCAGATGTTCAAGCTGGAGGATGTGGCGATGGGAATATGGATCAATGAGATGAAGAAGGAAGGCTTTGATGTCAAGTACGAGAATGATGGAAGGATCTTGGTGGGTATCTAGTTGCTCACTACCAGGAGCCAATGTAGATGATGTGCCTCTAGGGCAAATTCCAGAAAACAAAGCGACATATTTTTTGCTCTCAAACAATGAACCATAATGTTTGCTCTAGTTAATTAATTAAATTAGTTTATGGGAAATTTGGATGTGAAAAGTAATGAATGTGTGTTATTATTGTTTGCTTTCTGGTTAACGACATGCACGTTACTGTAATGAATTTTCTAAGTTGATTGATATTCCGTTGATAACATGAAATCTAGTTATATGGGAGGGCTAATGCTAGGCCCACCAGACTGTTGGCTGGGAAAGAATGCCCTGTGTGATAGTTGGTTGGGACAGGCCCATAGCAGCCCCAACGGATTGTCGGTCGGGAAAGAATATTGTGTCAGATAGTCGGTTGGGAAAGGCCCATCACAACCCCAACGGATTGTTGGTTGGGAAAGAATACCGTGTCAGATAGTTGGTCGGGAAAGGCCCATGACAGCCCCAACGGATTGTTGGTTGGGAAAGAATAATGTGTTAGATAGTCGGTCGGGAAAGGCCCATGGCAGCCCCAACGGACTGTTGGTCGGGAAAGGCCCATAGCAGGCCCAACAGAATGCTGGTCGGGAAAGATACATCATAGCTGACAACCAGTCGGTCGGGAAAGGGTTTCCCCGTCTGGACTTTCCCCAACAGACAGGGTCGGTCGGTAATAGGCTTTCCCGACCGACTGTCTATCGGCGTAACATGTATTCCTGACCAACCTGGCTGTCGGGGATGTAGTGTTGTGGTGTAGTGGCAGTGACCAGAGGCGGACATCGCTATGTCACTAACTTATGTGTAAATAACATAATAATTTACGCTCCGCAGACTTGATAACTTACATACAAACATCATGATAACTTTAACAACGGAGGGTGGAGGGAGTTATTGAAAACTGAAAGAAATATGTCCTAGATGCAATAATAAAGTTGTTATTTTATATTTTCTTATACCATGATAAATGTTTATTATTCATGCTAGAATTGTATTGACCGGAAACTTGATACATGTGTGGATACATAGACAAAACACCGTGTCTCTAGTGAGCCTCTACTAGACTAGCCCTTTAATCAAATATGGTTAAATTTCCTAACCATAGACATGTGTTGTCATTTGATGAACGGGATCACATTATTAGGAGAATGATGTGATGGACAAGACTCATTCGTTAGCTTAGCATATTGATCGTTCAGTTTTATTGCTATTGCTTTTTTCATGTCATACACATATTCCTTTGACTATGAGATTATGCAACTCCCGGATACCGGAGGAATACCTTGTGTGCTATCAAACATCACAACGCAACTGGGTGATTATAAAGATGCTCTACAGGTATCTCCGAAGGTGTTTGTTGGGTTGGCATAGATCGAGATTAGGATTTGTCACTCCGAGTGTCGGAGAGGTATCTCTGGGCCCTATCGATAATACACATCATGATAAGCCTTGCAAACATGTGACTAATGAGTTAGTTACGGGATGATGTATTACGGAACGAGTAAAGAGACCTGCCGGTAACGAGATTGAACTAGGTATGATGATACCGATAATTGAATCTCGGGCAATTAACATACTGATGAAAAAGGGAATAACGTATGTTGTCATTAAGGTACGACCGATAAAGATCTTCGTAGAATATGTAGGAACCAATATGAGCATCCAGGTTCCGTTGTTGGTTATCGACTGGAGAGGTGTCTCAGTCATGTCTACATAGTTCTCGAACCCGTAGGGTCCGCACGCTTAACGTTCAATGACGATTTTGTATTATATGAGTTATGTGATTTGGTGACCGAATGTTGCTCGAAGTCCCGGATGAGATCACAGACATGACGAGGAGTCTCGAAATGGTTGAGAGGTAAAGATTGATATGTATAACGATGATATTCAGACACCGAAAGTGTTTCGGGGGTACCGGGTGCATTTCGGGTCACCGAAAGGGGTTCGAGGCATCCCCCCGGAAACTACATGGGCCTTAATGGTCCAAGAGGAGGACAGACCAGCCCCTAAGGGGCTGGTGCGCCTCATGTAGGCTAAAATAAGAGGGAAGGAAAGAGGAGAAGGGAGAAAGGAAGGGGAGGGATTCGGCCTCCCCCTTCCTTCCCTCCTCCTCCCTCCTCCTTCCTCCCCCCTCCGGACGGATATGGAAGGGGGGGGGGGCGAATTGGGAGGCGCCCAAGTAGGATTCCTCGTACTTGGGGCGGCCCCTTGGCTGCCTATCCTCGCCTCCAACCTATATATATGAAGGGGTGCACCGCTAGAACACACAATATTGATTCTTAGCCATGTGCGGCGCCCCCTCCATATTTTACGCCTCCGGTCATATTGTTGTAGTGCTTAGGCGAAGCCCTACGTGGATCACTTCACCATCACCGTCATCATGTCGTCGTGTTAACAAAACTCTCTCTCGACACTTTGCTGGATCAAGAGTTCAAGGGACGTCATGTCTGTGATCTTGCGACTTGCTAACTTGGGTGCAAATACCATGGTAACTTTGTCCAAAGAGGAAAAAATTGTTGAAAAATATACCCCGATAACTTACGTGAAAATAGAACGGTAATATACAAATCGTATACCTGATAACTTACATACAAACACCGTGGTAATTTTGACTAAAGGGCGGAAAAGTTGTCGTAAAACATATCCACGATAACTTAAGTTAAAATAGCACGTTTATATATGAACCAAAAAACCCGATAACTTACGTACAAAGACCATGATAAGTTTGATTCGGGTGGACGAAGTTGTTGAAAATATACCTGGGGAACTTATGTGTATATAGCACGGTAATAGTCTTGATTTGGGAAAAAGTAGTAAAATGTGGTCGAAAAATACACTGGTAACTTTTGTATGTAAATAGCATAGTAAATTACGCATCACAACCTTGATAATTTAGGTCCAAACACCGCGGTAAATTTGATCTGGAGAAATTTTTTGTTGAAAAGATACCCCGATAACTTCTGTATAAATAGCATAGTAATATACCCATCGCATACCCGATAACTTGCGTACACATACCATGGTAATATTTGAGTCGGTGAGGAAATTATTGAAAACATACCCCCGTAAATTTTGTGTAAATAATATGGTTACATACACATCACATACCTACGTACAAACACCACGGTAACTTTGATCAAGCGAAAAAAAAATGTTAAAATCGTACCGCCTGGTAACTTATATGAAAACATCATGGTAATATACGAACCATGGCTGATAACTCATGTACAAGCACCGATATAACATTGACCAAAGAACATGGTAATATACGAACCGCAGACCTAAAAACAACATGGTAGTATAGGAACCACAGGCCCGAAAACTTATACGAATACAACATGGTAATATTAAACTGCAGGGTCGATGAATCATTTTTATGCCTTCGATAACTAAAGTGGAAATAGCACGGTAACTTGCATATAATGGGCATGGTAACTTATGTAACCTTGGTGTGGTAAATTTTGGCTGAAAAAAGTCACTGGAACATGCCAACATGGAATCTAGTTTTGAACGTCTCATCGCGACGATTTTTTATGGAAAAACGATTTTTACATCAGACCGATGGTTTGAGCTACAAAACATTTTAAATTTTTGGAATAAAAAGAATCTAGAATGGCATCAGTTTTTTTGTCCTCTAGTGTAAAAATATAATTAGAATGAGAAATGCACGTGAAAGGAGGAATAATGTTAATGTATGCGTATATTTAAAGTGAAGGAAGTAGAAATGTAGCAGTTTTGCTTATATGGCACACATGTGCCAAATATCACAGTCCTTATAGAATATATATTTACATCTGAATATGTTGTTACGGAGCGAGCGGCGGTGGTTGTCATACCCCACCATGTAACTTACTACTGTTGGTGAAACTCTCTTGTGCAGAAACGCCGATCTTGAAATCTTTATCCTACTTATAGGCCGTATTGCGAGCAATGCACTCGTGTTTTACTGACAGGTCTTTGAGGGAAGTTCCAAACATGGAGGTAACATGAAATTTATCATTGAAAGTTGTGTTTTAAACTTGCAAAAGAATTGCTAAGCCTATTCAATCATTTCTATTTTACCCTAGATTTCACTCCATACCATAATTAAGATACAAATGGGTGTTATTGATGTCGAGGATGTTAGGAATAAGCCACGACATGATGGTGACCAGCGTGTGTGTGCGTGTCGGTCGAGTCCGAATCAAGCCGGTTTGTAGCCAGGTGTGTGATCGTGAGGCGTCAGGAGTTGTGGTCGCGGCGATCAGTTGAGCCAGCCGCAACGTATGCCCTGGAACGCGTCGTGTGCGCGGCCTGGGCGAGCGGGCCGCTAGGCGTGCGTGCGCAGTGGAGGCTCGCGTGGGCGCTTTGTCCAGCAGCTTCAGAATCGGCCATATCGGCGAGCTGCATGCATGCATGAGTTGTCAGCTGGATGAGGTTAGTTAGGTAGCTTGGTGCGTGGAGTTAGTGGCCGGTGTGGTGGCCGTGTGCGTGTGTGTGCACCTGGGTATAAAACCCCTTCCCTGTGTAGTGTGTACTGATGTAAAGTGGTGCGGTGAGTTGCCGAGCCGTGTGGGTATGTGCCCAGGTTGAGTAAAGTGAAGCCGTTCATGCGGCCGAGGCGCTGTTCGTGCGACGAAGTGTTTGTGCGTTGGAAACATGTGTGTCCCTTTCCTTCTTTCATCTACGTCTGAGCGAGTGTGAGAGTGAGATAGTCCGGATTTGTCCCAACAATTGACATCAGAGCCTTGTATAATCGCGGTGAGTCGGTGATGGAGGTCGTGGCCGCGCGGCGAGGAGGCCGCGGAGGTCGCGGCACGGGTGGCGTGGAGCGCCGTGGTGCAGCATGCACGCGACGCCATGGCGTCAGCCATTCGATTGCGACGGCATCGACGGCGTGTGTCACCGGCGGTGAAGGGACTCGGCGTGTGTCGCCGGAGAAGTGGTGTATGTCACCGGAGAGGAACAAGAAATCACGGCGGTGACCGGCGTCAGTGCGCCAGGTTGAGTCCGTGGAGGCGGCGACTGGCGTCAGTGCGCCATGTCGAGTCTGCGGTCATGGTGACTACGACGATGGGAGCAGCAGTGTCAACTCCGGTAACGGCGAGCAGGCAGCACGATATAGCAACGGGCGGAGGCATCCAAGACAATGGCAACGACGACAAGCTGCAACAACTTCGACGATGACAAGGTTGTGGCTTAGGAGGAGAAGAAGAGTTAGAAGCTTTTTTTAAATAACTTCGAATCTATTCATCAACTATCAAGGTAGTAAAAACACTAGAAGTAAAAAATACATCTAGGTTCATAGAGCACCTAGCAACGACTACTAGAACTAGAGCAACCCGAAGGCGCGCTGCCGTCTTCGCCCCTCCCTCATTGGAGCCGGACAAACCTTATTGTAGTAGACAACCGAGAAGTCGTTGTGCTAAGGCCCTATAGGACTAGCGCACCAGAACAACATCCGCCACCGATGAAGAGAAGCGTAGATCAGAAGGATCTAACCTGTAGACACACGAACACAGGCAAACAAAGACAAGATCCACGTGGATTCACTGAAGACAAACGCGGACCGAATCCCGTGAGAGTTAGAAGCTCATGGATTAAGAATCTGAGTCCAGTAGAAGAAAAGTTTCAGATTCAGTACTCCAGATACAACAATACGGTATATATAGTTAACTTCGTACTTTATATTATCAATTTTTTTTCTTCCTCCAAGAGTACTCCGGATATCATCTACTCCCTCTTATATTAGTTTACGGAGGGAGTACACATCAAACAAGTAACATTAATATGTTGTTAAAAGCAAGGAAAAGTAACAAGTTCAGTTTCACAAAGTTTCCCTCCATTCTTGAATGTACCTATTTTTATTTGTTCCTTTTAATAAAATTCTGGTACGCATGACGGCAATAACATTACTTTTAAATTGTCGCTAGAGATGAGGGTAAATTTATTTCTGAAAATTTGTCAGAGTTGGATAGAAGTGAAACGCAGTGGCATGCGAAGTGGGTATTGTGAAATGAGTGCCATTATTTCACCCGTTGCAACCCACATGCATATGTGCTAGTTCTGAATAAATCCCGATTCCGATGAAAAAAAGAATGCCCGACGATTCCGTGAGTAGGTGCGCTGGTCCCCTCCTGTGGTATTTCGGAGGTGCCTTCCTATGACACATGAGGAGAACGAAGTGGGAAAGGGAGCTGTGTTTTGCGTGAGAACAACGCGACCTAAGGCCAACTCCACCGCATGATCCTAAACGGACGTCCACTTTGTCTGGATTCGGTCCGTTTGGATAGGGCAATGGGGTCGTGTCCGGGCCTGTCTTGGGATGCGGTGGCCGTGCGTCTAGCGCGCGGCCGCATCCTTTGGCCCCATCCTGTCTGCCACGGCCAAAAATGCCCGTATATGCATATCAAAACAAGTTTGCATGTCCAAATATTAATTGTCTGAAAATAAAAATAGTTTTACAACCCAACCGAAATTGTCTCTAATAAAATAGTTTTACAATCAAATCGATATTGTCTTGAATGAACATGATGGACCAATACACCTATTGGTTGCCTCAAGTACTCAGGGCCAAACACTGCCACCACGGCCTTACAGAACTTGTACAATGACAACAGACATGTGGACTCACTCATACGCACATACTCATCCACCAGATCGCCTGGAATTCCATATGCAAGTATGCGGATGGCCGCGGGGTAGGGTAATGCGACAGAAAACAAAAATTTCGACTTACGCACCAGCCCAAGATCACTATGGAGACTGCATACAAGGTTTGATCTTTTCGTTACCGACTCGTAGCACAGCGGAAGTAGAGTCGATGACGATCGGCGGTGTAGATCCCCACAGCTAGGATTTACAACCTCCCAACATCGAGGATGTATACCCTCATCTGCCCCTCGGACAGGCCTCCGGGAGGCGGTTGGACAGTCCCTCGGGCGATGTCGCGGACAGCCCTTCGGGAGGACCTTCAAAGCATGGACGATCACTCAGACAGCCCTTTGGAAGGACCTTCGAAACTCGGACGATCACACGGACAGCCCTTCGGGAGGCACTCTCAAACTAAGACCAAAACTACGATCTCTCTACAGAGTTGCACACATACGGTGTCATCTATCTGGCAGGGCTATGCCGTCCAGAACTAATTCCCACCGGAACCCAGACAGCCTTTCGGCTCTATGAAACTATTTCACGGGGAGGGAGAGAGAAGCCAGATCATTGAAATGGCACTTGTATGTGAGAAATAGTGTATGTGGAGAGTTCCTCTCCTCCTCTATTTATAGGAAAACCCAAGGGGTAGGGGGCACATGAAAAAACCCAAAATGCCCACACTTTATGTCACACATAAAAGGGCATAAAGGGATGACAAGTGGAGCCCCATGGAGGAGCTGCACCCTCCAACGTCCCATCTTCATGGGGGTCCCACAAAGGGGGTTCCTTGATCCCCAAGTCCTTCTAGAAGCCTTTTGGGAAAAGCCCCAAAAGGTGGCTTTCCATAAATATCCCAAAAAGCACTTTCACTATGCACGACAACATTTTTTAGCGTCCGTTCGAACTGAAAATATTTATGTGAGCTTAGAACATTTCCAGTCCCAATAAAATAATTTTCAACGCATTCCGAAACAATTCCGGATTAATGATTCTCATCTGCGAAAAGCATCTGAAGTGGTTCCGGTAGCTCCGGAGCATTTCCAGCTTTTATCCCGGAAAATTCCAGAATGTTTCCAGAATGACTCTGGCACCCTGCAAGAATTATCAGGCATGTGCCGAAACCAATTTGACTTAATAGTATATCCCAAAACAACTTTTTGGTTTCACCGAAACTCATCCGATGACCTCTCTCTGCGGAACTTTTCCACTGTCTGAAACTTTTCCGGTGTCCGAAACTTTTTTGGTGATTTTCTCTCAGACTCCCTGTCTAGTATTCAGCAGATAGATGACCCTTAAGCATGTGACCCTATAGGTTCGATGAAGTATAGACATGACCCGGAACCCCTTCCGATCAATGATCAATATCGGAGCCGTGGACACCCATATTGACCCCTATACCCACACGAATAAATATTCGAGTGAACCTCCAATTGTCATGTGCTATTCCTGTTGCTTCGTGATATGTTACAAATACCCGAGGTGAGACATGTTGGCATCCCCGTGGATCAACAACTTGTCCACTATGCCAGTTACCTCGTTACTGGCATTGTTCTCTTTTCTCGTTTCCGCGTTCTGGCATCACTGTGATCAAATCACACTATGTCTGACCAGATGATGATGGATACTGTAACACCGAGAGGACCAGAGATATCTCTCCATCGTCGGAGGAGCAAATCCTAATCTTGAGCTATCAAGTTACTTGACATACTTTTCCATGAACCCGTAAGCTGCCGTAATAGCCACCCATTTACAGATGACGTTTAACAAACCCCAAAGTTCATGAAGCAAGCATGAAGAAACTCGATACTCTCATGGTCTAAGTGAAGGAAATATGCCCTAGAGGCAATAATAAAGTTGTTATTTATATTTCCTTATATCATGATAAATGTTTATTATTCATGCTAGAATTGTATTAACCAGAAACTTAGTACATGTGTGAATACATAGACAAACAGAGTGTCACTAGTATGCCTCTACTTGACTAGCTCGTTGAATCAATGATGGTTATGTTTCCTAACCATAGACATGAGTTGTCATGTGATTAACGGGATCACATCATTAGAGAATGATGTGATTGACTTGACCCATCCGTTAGCTTAGCACGATGATCGTTTAGTTTACTGCTATTGCTTTCTCCATAACTTATACATGTTCCTATGAATATGAGATCATGCAACTCCCGAATACCGGAGGAACACTTAGTGTGCTATAAAACGTCACAACGTAACTGGGTGACTATAAAGATGCTCTACAGGTGTCCCCGATGGTGTTTGTTGAGTTGGCATAGATCGAGATTAGGATTTGTCGCTCCGAGTTTCAGAGAGGTATCTCTGGGCCCTCTCGGTAATGCACATCACTATAAGCCTTGCAAGCAATGTGACTAATGAGTTAGTTACGGGATGATGCATTACAGAACGAGTAAAGAGACTTGCCGATAATGATATTGAACTAGGTATTGAGATACCGATGATCAAATCTCGGGCAAGTAACATACGATGACAAAGGGAACAACGTATGTTGTTATGCGGGTTGACCGATAAAGATCTTTGTAGTATATGTGGGAGCCAATATGAACAACCAAATTTCGCTATTGGTTATTGACCGGAGATGTGTCTCGGTTATGTCTACATAGTTCTCAAACCCGTAGGGTCCGCACACTTAACATTCGGTGATGATCGGTATTATGAGTTTATGTGTTTTGATGTACCTAAGGTAGTTCGGAGTCTCGGATATGATCACGGACATGACGACGAGTCTCTAAATGGTTGAGACATAAAGATTGATATATTGGACGACTATATTCGGACACCGGAAGTGTTCCGGGTGATTTCAAAGAAAACCGGAGTGCCGGAGGGTTACCGGAACCCCCCCCCCCCACCGGGGAAAGATTGGGCCTACATGGGCCATTGGGAAGAGGGGAGGAAGCCCACAAGGGGCAGCCGCGCCCCCTCCCTATAGGGAGTCCAAATTGGACTAGGGAGGCCCCCCCTTTCCTTCTCCTCGTCCTCTCCTTTCCTTCTTTCCCCTTCTCCTCCTAGTTGGACTAGGAAAGGAGGAATCCTACTCCTACTAGGGGGAGGATTCCTCCTCCCTTGGCACGCCACTAGGGACGGCCGACCTCCCCCTTGCTCCTTGATATACGGGGGCAGGGGGCAACCTAGAACACACAAGTTGATCATTGATCTCTTAGCCGTGTGCGGTGCCCCCCTCCACCATAATCCACCTCGGTCATATTGTCGTAGTTCTTAGGCGAAGCCCTGCGCTGGTAGCTTCATCATGACCATCATCACGCCGTCGTGCTGACGAAGCTCTCCCTCGACACTCAGCTGGATCGAGAGTTCGTGGGACGTCACCGAGCCGAACGTGTGCAGATCACGGAGGTGCCGTACTTTCGGTACTAGGATCGGTCGGACCGTGAAGACGTACTACTACATCAACCGCGTTGTCATAATGCTTCCATTTACGGTCTACGAGGGTACGTGGACAACACTCTTTCCCTCTCGTTGCTATGTGTCACCATGATAGATCTTGCGTGTGTGTAGGAATTTTTTTGAAATTACTGCGTTCCCCAATAGTGGCATCCGAGCCAGGTCTATGCGTAGATGTTATATGCACGAGTAGAACACAAAGGAGTTGTGGGTGTGAGTATACACATATTGCTTGTCGTGACTAGTTGATTCTTGATTCAGCAATATTGTTGGATGAAGCGGCTCAGACCGACATTACGCGTACGCTTACATGAGACTGGTTCTATGATGTGCTTCGCACATAGGTGGCTGGTGGGTGTCAGTTTCTCCAACTCTAGTTGAATTGGATTCAATGAATATGGTTCTTTCTGAAGATCAAAAAGCAATCACTATACCGCGTTGTGGTTTTTGATGCGTAGGTAAGAACGGTTCTTGCTCAGCCCGTAGCAGCCACGTAAAACTTGCAACTACAAAGTAGAGGACGTCTAACTTGTTTTTGCAGGTCATGTTGTGATGTGATATGGTCAAGACATGATGCTAAATTTTATTGTATGAAATGATCATGTTTTGTAACATAGTTATCGGCAACTGGCAGGAGCCATATGGTTGTCGCTTTATTGTATGAAATGCAATCGCCATGTAATTGCTTTACTTTATCACTAAGCGGCAGCGATAGTCGTAGAAGCAATAGTTGTCGAGATGACAATGATGCTTCGATGAAGATCAAGGTGTCTAGCCGGTGACGATGGTGATCATGACGGTGCTTTGGAGATGGAGATCAAAGGCACAAGATGATGATGGCCATATCATATCACTTATATTGATTGCATGTGATGTTTATCCTTTATGCATCTTATTTTGCTTAGTTTGGCAGTAGCATTATAAGATGATCTCTTACTAAATTTCAAGGTATAAGTGTTCTCCCTGAGTATGCACCGTTGCTAAAGTTCATCGTGCCGAGACACCACGTGATGATCGAGTGTGATAATCTCTATGTTCACATACAACGGGTGCAAGCCAGTTTTGCACATGCAGAATACTCGGGTTAAACTTGACGAGCCTAGCATATGCAGATATTGCCTCGGAACACTAAGACCGAAAGGTCGAGCGTGAATCATATAGTAGATATGATCAACATAGCGATGTTCACCATTGAAAACTACTCCATCTCACGTGATGATCAGACATGGTTTAGTTGATACGAATCACGTGACCACTTAGATGATTAGAGGGATGTCTATCTAAGTGGGAGTTCTTAAGTAATTTGATTAATTGAACTTTAATTTATCATGAACTTAGTACCTGATAGTATTTTGCATGTCTATGTTGTCGTAGATAGATGGCCCGTGTTGTTGTTCCGTTGAATTTTAATGCGTTCCTAGAGAAAGCTAAGTTGAAAGATGATGGTAGCAACTACACGGACTGGGTCCGTAACTTAAGGATTATCCTCATTGCTGCACAGAAGAATTACGTCCTGGAAGCACTGCTAGGTGACAAACCAACTGTAGGAGCAACGCCAGATGTTGTGAACACCTGGCAGAGCAAAGCTGATGACTACTCGATAGTTCAGTGTGCCATGCTTTACAGCTTAGAACCGGGACTTCAACGACGTTTTGAACGCAATGGAGCATATGAGATGCTCCAGGAGTTGAAGTTAATATTTCAAGCAAATGCTTGGATTGAGAGATATGAAGTCTCCAATAAGTTCTATAGCTGCAAAATGGAGGAGAATAGTTCTGTCAGTGAACATATACTCAGAATGTCTGGGTACCACAACCACTTGACTCAGCTGGGAGTTAATCTTCCTGATGATAGTGTCATTGACAGAGTTCTCCAATCACTGCCACCAAGCTACAAGAGCTTCATGATGAACTATAATATGCAAGGGATGGATAAGACGATTCCTGAGCTCTTCGCAATGCTAAAGGCTACGGAGGTAGACATCAAGAAGGAGCATCAAGTGTTGATGGTCAACAAGACCACTAGTTTCAAGAAAAAGGGTAAATGGAAGAAGGGGAACTTCAAGAAGAACAGCAAGCCAGTTGCTGCTCAAGAGAAGAAACCCAAGTCTGGACCTAAGCCTGAAACTGAGTTCTTCTACTGCAAAGGGACTGGTCACTGGAAGTGGAACTGCCCCAAGTATTTGGCGGAGAAGAAGGATGGCAAAGTAAAAGGTATATTTGATATACATGTTATTGATGTGTACCTTACTAATGATCGCAGTAGTGCCTATGTATTTGATACTGGTTCAATTGCTAACATTTGCAACTCGAAACAGGGACTACAGATTAAGCGAAGATTGGCTAAGGACGAGGTGACGATGCGCGTGGGAAATGGTTCCAAAGTCGATGTGATCGCCGTCCGCACACTACCTCTACATCTACCTTCAGGATTAGTTTTATACCTAAATAATTGTTATTTGGTACCAGCGTTGAGCACGAACATTATATCCGGATCTTGTTTGATGCGAGACGGTTATTCATTTAAATTAGAGAATAATGGTTGTTCTATTTATATGAGTTATATTCGGGAATAATCTTAGTTTGACGTTTCATTTCTTCATAACCCAAAAGCAAACTAAGTTCACTATAATGTGCAAGGGAAATCAAGTCATCACAATTTTTGGACACGATTCGATCATGAAACAATTTGCATTTGATATTTAAATGACCATGTTCATTGCAAAGTTCATAAGTATGGCTAAGAAATTTTAAATTTTTAGCACTAACATTTAGCCTTTCTTGCAACCATTTAGTTTCTAAATGCTTATGCCTCTTGCAATATCTATCTTCCCTATTTGGTCTGTACTTGCAAACCCAATGCACTCCACAAAAATTGACATGTTTATAGGAGACATTTTCATCATAACTAGTGCAATCATCATTAGTACTATGGATATTCAAGGAGTTCATACTAACAACATTGCAATCATGCTCATCATCCAAAGATTTAGTGCCAAACATTTTAATGCATTCTTCTTCTAACACTTTGGCACAATTTTCCTTTCCATCATACTCACGAAAGATATTAAGAAGATGAAGCGTATGAGACAAACTCAATTCCATATTTTTTGTAGTTTTCTTTCATAAACTAAACTAGTGCTAAAACAAGAAACAAAAAGATTCGATTGCAAGATCTAAAGATATACCTTCAAGCTCTAACCACCCCGGCAATGGCGCCAGAAAAGAGCTTGATGTCTACTACACAACCTTCTTCTTGTAGACATTGTTGGGCCTCCAAGTGCAGATGTTTGTAGGACAGTAGCAAATTTCTCTCAAGTAGATGACCTAAGGTTTATCAATCCGTAGGAGGCGTAGGATGAAGATGGTCTCTCTCAAACAACCCTGCAACCAAATAACAGAGAGTCTCTTGTGTCCCCAACACACCCAATACAATGGTAAATTGTATAGGTGCACTAGTTCGGTGAAGAGATGGTGATACAAGTGGTACATGGATGGCAGATAAAGGTTTTTGTAATCTGAAAATATAAAAACAGCAAGGTAACTAATGATAAAAGTGAGCATAAACGGTATTGCAATGCGTTGAAACAAGGCCTAGGGTTCATACTTTCACTAGTGCAAGTTCCCTCAAGAATAATAACATAATTGGATCATATAACTATCCCTAAACATGCAAGAAAGAATCACTCCAAAGTCACTAATAGCGGTGAACAAACGAAGAGATTATGGTAGGGTACGAAACCACCCCAAAGTTATTCATTCGGATCTATCTATTCAAGAGTTCGTACTAGAATAACACCTTAAGACACAAATCAACCAAAACCCTAATGTCACCTAGATACTCCAATGTCACCTCAAGTATCAGTGGGTATGATTAGACGATATGCATCACACAATCTTAGATTCATCTATTCAACCAACACAAAGAACTTCAAAGAGTGCCCCAAAGTTTCTACCGGAGAGTCAAGACGAAAACATGTGCCAACCTGATACATCTCCAATGTATCTACTTTTCCAAACACTTTTGCCCTTGTTTTGGACTCTAACTTGCATGATTTGAATGGAACTAACCCGGACTGACGCTGTTTTCAGTAGAATTACCATGGTGTTATTTATGTGCAGGAGCAAACGTTCTCGGAATGACCTGAAACTTCACGGAGCCACTTTTCAGAAAATAAGAGAAATACCTGCAAAAGATGAAGGCCAGGGGGCCCACCACCTCTCCACGAGGGTGGGGGCGCGCTTGCCCCCCTAGGGCGCACCCCCTACCTTGTGGGCCCCCTGTTGCCTCTTCGACTCCAACTCCACCTCCATATATTGAGTTTCAGGGAGAAAAAAAATCAGAGAGAAGAATTCATCACGTTTTACGATACGGAGCCGCTGCCAAGCCCTAAAACCTCTCGGGAGGGCTGATCTGGAGTTCGTTCGGGGCGGGAATCCGTCGCCATCGTCATCATCAACCATCCTCCATCACCAATTTCATGATGCTCACCGCCGTGCGTGAGTAATTCCATCGTAGGCTTGCTGGACGGTGATGGGTTGGGTGGGATCTATCATGTAATCGAGTTAGTTTTGTTAGGGTTTGATCCCTAGTATCCACTATGTTCTGAGATTGATGTTGCTAGGACTTTGCTATGCTTAATGCTTGTCACTAGGGCCCGAGTGCCATGATTTCAGATCTGAACCTATTATGTTTTCATCAATATATGAGTGTTCTTGATCCTATCTTGCAAGTCTATAGTCACCTATTATGTGTTATGATCCGTTAACCCCGAAGTGACAATAATCGGAATACTTACCAGTGATGACCGTAGTTTGAGGAGTTCATGTATTCACTATGTGTTAATGCTTTGTTCCGGTACTCTATTAAAAGGAGGCCTTAATATCCCTTAGTTTCCATAAGGACCCCGCTGCCACGGGAGGGTAGGACAAAAGATGTCATGCAAGTTCTTTTCCATAAGCACGTATGACTATATTCGGAATACATGCCTACATTACATTGACGAACTGGAGCTAGTTCTGTGTCACCCTAGGTTATGACTGTTACATGATGAACCACATCCGGCATAATTCTCCATCACTGACCCATTTCCTACGAGCTTTCCACATATTGTTCTCCGCTTATTTACTTTCTCGTTGCTATTGCTATCATCACTACAAAACACCAAAAACATTGCTTTTACTACCATTACCTTTTGTTACTGTTACTACTACTATCATATTATTTTTCTACTAAATACTTTGCTGCAGATATTAAGTTTTCAGGTGTGGTTGAATTGACAACTCAGCTGCTAATACTTGAGAGTATTCTTTGGTTCCCCTTGTGTCGAATCAACAAATTTGAGTTGAATACTTTACCCTTGAAAACTGTTGCGATCCCCTATACTTGTGGGTTATCAAGACTATTTTCTGGCGCCGTTGTCGGGGAGCATAGCTCTATTCTTTGAGTCACTTGGGATATATATCTGCTTATCATTATGAAGAACTTGAGAGATCCAGAAACCAAGATCTATCCCTGAACTACAAGGGGAGGTAAGGAACTTCCATCTAGCTCTGCACTTGATTCACCTTCTGTAATGAGCAAGTTTGCGACACCTACACTTGCTTCTGCTATTCGTTCTGATATGTCGCATGTTATTGATGATGCCACTTCTGCTATGCATGATACTTATGATGAAACTACCTCTATGCCAGATACTACTATGCCACTTAGTGATTTTCTTGATAAACAACTTGCTAGGGCTAGAGAAATTGAAAATATTGAATCTGATGATACTGATGAAAGTGATGATGAAGAATCACTTATTATTCCTAAGGGTTATGTTTTTGATCAAGAAGCTTCTTTAGCTATTTTAGCTTGCGAAAATAAAAATGAACTCAAAAGATTATTAGCTAAATGGAGTAAGCAATCTCTAAATGCTAGAATGAAACCTGGCCCTGTTTTTGCTACTTCACCTATCTTTGTTACTGATAAGGATTATGAATTCTCTGTTGATCCTCATATAATTACTTTGGTTGAATCTGATCCTTTTCATGCTTATGAATCTGAAACTGTTGTGGCACATCTTACTAAATTAAATGATATAGCTACCCTGTTCACTAATGATGAGAGAACTCGTTACTTTTACATCCTTAAAATATTTCCGTTCTCATTAAAAGGTGATGCTAAGATATGGTTTAATTCTCTTGATCCTGGTTGTGTGTGTAGTCCCCAGGATATGTTTATTACTTCTCTGCTAAATATTTCCCTGCTCATAAGAAAGAAGCTGCTTTAAGGGATATATATAATTTTGTGCAAATTGAAGAAGAGAGTCTCCCACAAGCTTGGGGGAGGCTTCTCCAATTACTTAATGCTTTGCCTGATCATCCTCTTAATAAAAATGAAATACTTGATATCTTTTATAATGGACTAACCGATACCTCCAGAGATTACCTGGATAGTTGTGCTGGTTCTGTTTTCAGGGAAAGAACACCGAATGAAGATGAAATTCTATTGAATAATATGTTGACAAATGAAAATAATTGGACACATCCGGAGCCAATTCCTAAGCCTATTCCTAAACCTACTCCGAAGAAGAGGGGTATTCTATTTCTCAGTACTGAAGATATGCAAGAGGCAAAGAAATCTATGAAAGAAAAAGGTATTAAAGCTGAAGATGTAAAGAATTTACCTCCTATTGAAGAAATACACGGTCTTAATTTACCGCCTGTTGAAGAAACATATAATCTTAATCCATTACCTATTGAAGAAACTCATGGTCTTGATAACCCGACACAGGTAGTAAAGGTAAATTCTCTCTATGGATATGATAAAGCTGAAATCCCATTTACTAAGTTTGCTAGCCCATGCTTAGATGAGTTTGATAAATTTATGGCTAAGCAAGAAGACTTTAATGCTTATTTTGGTAGACAATTGAAATACAATTCAAAAATTCTTTAACACTTGGTGATTATATGGCTAATGTTAAAGGTGAACTTAAACTTATTAGTAAACATGCTTATATGGTTACCACTCAAGTAGAACAAGTACTTAAAGCTCAAAATGATTTGCTCAATGAATCGAATAGTAAAGATAATGATAATGTTGTTAGAGTTATGACTAGAGGTGGTAACATGACTTAGGAACCTTTGTTTCCTGAAGGCCACCCTAAGAGAATTGAGCAAGATTCTTAGAGAAATAATATAGATTCACCTAGTTCTTCTAAAAAGAAGAAAAAGAAAAATGATAGGACTTTGCATGCTTCTAGTGATCCTATTGTCGAAACACCTGAGAATCCAAATGATATTTCTATTTCTGATGCTGAAACACGATCTGGTAATGAACCTAAAACTAGTGGTAATGTTAATGATAATGTTCATAGTGATGCTCAACCTAGTAATGACAATGACATGGAAATTGAACCTGCTGTTGATCTTGACAACCCACAATCAAAGAATCAATGTTATGACAAGAAAGACTTTGTTGCTAAGAAACATGGTAAAGAAAGAGAGCCTAGGGTTCAGAAACCCATGCCTTTTCCTCCCAAACCATCAAAGAAAAAGGATGATGAGGATTTTGAGCGCTTTGCTGAAATGATTAGACCTACCTTTCTGCGTATGCGATTAACTGATATGCTCAAAACCAATCCTTATGCTAAGTACATGAAAGATATAATTACAAATAAAAGAAAGATACCAGAAGCTGAAATTTCCATGATGCTTGCTAATTATACTTTTATGGGTGGAATACCAAAGAAACTTGGAGATACAGGAGTACCCACTATACCATGCTCCATTAAAAGAAACTATGTTAAAACTGCTTTATGTGATCTTGGAGCCGGTGTTAGTGTTATGCCTCTCTCTTTATATCGTAGACTTGATTTGAATAAGTTGACACCTACTGAAATATCTTTGCAAATGGCTGATAAATCAACTCCATCTGTGCTTTGCAGATGATCTTTTTTTTCAGCGGTGGTGATCTGAATTCTATCCAAGAGCTTACTAGTATCATGACTCATTTTAACAGAGTGTCTGGGTTTTCAGTTAATGCCAAAAAAGTAAGATCTTCTTCAGTGGTATTTCCTTTTCTTTCTATACCTGTCGGTATTTGTGAGGATGTGTCTGTTGTAGTTGTAAACGTTACTATTTTAATGGACTTTGTTATTCTTGATATTCCCGAGGACGATAGTATGTCTATTATTCTTGGAAGACCCTTTTTGAATACTGCAGGGGCTGTTATTGATTGCACTAAAGGCAATGTCACTTTTCATGTTAATGGTAATGAGCATACGGTACACTTTCCGAGGAAACAACCTTAAGTTTATAGTATCAACTCTATTGGAAAAATTCCATCGATTTTATTTGGAGATTTTGAATTTCCTCTTCCTACTATCAAGAAGAATTATGATATTCTTATTATTGGGGATGTGCATATCCCCCACTACAAAAAATACACTTCCGTGATGATACGTGTTTGTCACGGTAGGTCGCTTTTTTTGTCATGCATGTACATCCATGACAAATTTATGACAGAGTCAAGATAGTCATACCTGTCCTGTCGTAGAAGTGTTCCATGACATTACCAAAATTATCATCACGGAAGTGTCCACTTCCATGACAATAAATCGAGCGTCACAGAAGTGCTTTCGTCAAGGGTGACCGACACGTGGCATCCACCGTAACGGAACGCCGTTAAGCTATCGGGTCGGGTTTTGGATCCGATAACCCGTTATCAGCCATGACCAATGGGGATTTTCCACGTGTAAAATCATCATTGGCTAGAGGAAACACGTGTCGGCTCATCGTTGGGACAAATGTCATCCACTCACTGGACAGAAGGCGCCTATGGTACGTCAACACGTGGCACGACCCAACAGTGGCCCATTCCTGTGAAAAGGCCGGCCCATTTGACTTGGTCAAAAGCTGGCGGGCCGGCCCATGGAAAGCCTGTTAACGGCTTGTTCGCATATAGCCCATTTATAGCCCGCTAACCCAAGGCCCGTTACGCCCTATCCGAATTAGGCCCAGTAGCGTCATCTGGGCCGTCCAATATGATTCCAGCCCATTTTCACTTCTGGCCCATGTATAGCCCATGACGTCTTTCGGCCCATATGAGGCCCTTTGTAACTCTTGGCCCATTAGCGGCCCGTGCTGAAACTGGCCCGTAATGAATAGTGTATCACTTTACACCCATTAACGGCCCATGGTGAAACTGACCTGTAATGAACAGTGTATCACTTTATACCCATTAATGGCCCGTTATTCCGTTGGGCCGTCTCCAGCCCATGTTATCTTTCGGCCTTCTCAGGGCCCATTTATTCTTGGGCTAATTTCCAGCATTCGTTTACTTACGGCCCATTACTGTCATTTTCTGCTTGTGGGCCAAATTCAGCCCGTGGTTACAGTCGGCCCGTTTGTGGTCCGTTAATACGTTGGGCCGTTTTCATAGCATCATCAAATACGGCCTATTAACGATGGCCCGCTATGGTCGGCCCATGAACGGACAATTCCAACTCTAGCCTGTTTACGGCCAGAATGCGGTTTGTTTGGCCCATGTTTGGCCAATCGATCATACGGCCCGTATAAGGCACATTGATGATACGACCCGTACAAGGCCCATTGTTTCTACGGCCCATAGAAGGCCCACTGTTTCTATGGCCCGTAGAAGGCCCACTGTTTCTACGACCCGTAGAAGGCCCACTGTTTCTACGGGCCGTAGGAGGCCCAGTGTCACTACAGTAAATATTAGCCCATGGTTATTGTGGCCTAGTTTTAAAAAATAGGTTATTACAGCCACTAGCAAACCGCAGAAAAAGAACTGCATTGACTACAAGCAAACAAATAAACAAGACAACAAGGAAATAAATAAGCAAGCAACTTACACTAGGCTATCACGGCTATTACACATATTACATCCACTGGGCATCAAAGTTCGCCACCAGTGCAAATATAGGGAACACAACAGCACATAAACGCCGCAGCAAAATAAGTCCAGAACTGAAACCACTTCAGAAGAGCTCAATAAACAATATCCTGGGTACCCATAATGCTGGCAAGATGCTTAGCAAGCTTATTAAGTTCCTCTTGTTTGGTGCTTAAGTCCTCCAGCGCTTGCTGTTGCACCAGAAAGTATGCATCTGAATTCTGCAGGGAACTCCTCAGTCCTTTAACTTCCTGTTGCATAACATCTGATCGATGTCTTTCAACTTGAAGTTGAGACTCAAGAAGCTGAACTGATTCAGGCAATGAGTTCGAAGAGCTGGTGCCAGCAGTGGTAGCCAGTAACTCGAACACTACATCAAGACATGACTTTGGGGTTGTCTCAGTGTCTTCAATATAGTTTTTATCAGCTTTCTTGGAGACCAATAGGGATGTCTCACTATCTTGAACCTTATCTGCATTACTTCCTTTACCATTGCATAACAGGGTACTCTTCTCCAATATTTTATCCGCGTTCTAAAAGAGAAACAAACAAACACATCTCAGGTTTACAATGTAGTATACGAAACTCATTTTGGTAAACCAGTTTAGTAGTAAGGTGGACAGGATAACAGCATGAAACAAACATATATCTATGTAGTATGGTCACTGTATGGTCTATATCATTCTAGTTTATGTTGCCAAATCAAGATAGATACAGTTCGAATCATATCTATTTAAGACAAAGCAGCATAGACATAATATAAGTGTGGGAAACTACATAGCAATAACAACACTTGTAATGTGCATGGCATGAGAACATAACTGTTTATTCAATTGAAACTGAAATCAACATAGAGCAAGTTGCAACAGCAAACAGCCAAACACGTTGAAGAAACAGGTTTAAAACATACCTGTTGTGCCATTGGAGTTTGAATTGCATCCTTCAAATTTGAAATTAGTTGGTATCAGTAAATACAGTGATGCAAGAGCAAAGTAGTATGAACCATAGCTACGGAACCTGACCTGAGAACAATTCTTCTTCTGCTTTAAGCGTCGACTTCGGGTTCGGAGTGGTGGTCCTCATGATTTGGGCACTGCAGTTGCCTTACTAACTGCTCGTGTTTGAGTGCTCTGTGGTGGAGACGGTGTTGTGTCAACGAGAACTGGGTGTCTATCTGCTGGGGTTGGGGTTAGAAGGGGTGTAGCTGGTTCTCTGTCCAACTGGGTAGGGGTACAATCTGCATGAGTGTGGGTTATGTGTGGTGGGGCTGGTTCTTGGGCAAGTACAACCGTGGTTCTATCTGCATCAACAGGTAGCACGATCTTTTCTAAAGACCATGTTTTTACTCCCACAGATACTGCCATCACTCCATCCAATTGAAATGGCTGATAAACAAGAAAAGTAATTGAATGTACAGACATTGTAAGATAGACAAGTGCAATGGATAATAGGGAAGGAAACATGGCATGAAATAATTCACATTTATGTTGTCTAAGCAAACAGAATAGCAGGACATAATTTCACATATATGATGGCCAATTAAACAAGATAGCATGACACAATTTCACATGTATGATGGCTAACTAAACAGGATAGAATGACATACTTCAAAATATGTTGACTATGTAAACAGGATGACATGATATAACTATACGATGTGTCTATTAAAGTGGTTGGCATGCCATAAATCACAAACATGCCGTCGATGGAAACATGATGGCATGATATAATTCATGGATAGAATGACATAATTTAAATATGATGACTATGTAAACAGGATGAGATGATAAACTATATTATGTCTTTAGAAAATGGGTTGGCATGCCATAATTCAGATACATGATGTCTATGTAAACATCATGGCATGATATAATTCAAATATATGATTTATATACTAAGGAAGTGAGCAGAGGGCAATCGCATATATGATGTGTCAACTAAGGAGATGTCATTCAATATTGTGTATATGATGTAAAAACTAAGCATTGCAGTACAACATATGCATTATATGAGTAATATAACCCTGCCAAGTTTGAGCATACACCTCAGGGGGATAATAGGACTGGTCATCTGCCTCTGAATCCTCCTCTGAAGAGCTATCTGTAACAAGCAAGATATCTGCTTCAGCAGGTAGCATTGTCTGCTATGAAGACCTTGTTTTCACTCCAGATTTCTCCATCACCAATTCAAATGGCTGATGCACAGGAAGAGCAGTTGAATATACAAACATTGTCGACAAAACCAATGCGAAATACAAAAAAAGGATGGCATGATATAATTTACATATATGACGCTTGCCTAAACAGCATGGCATTGCATAATTCACATACATAATGCCTTGCAACAAGATAACATTGCATAATTCACATATATAATGTCTTGCAACAAGATGGCATTGCATAATTCACATATATGGTAATTAGACACTAAACAGGTGGCATTCACACAAAGCATGTCTAAACTAAGCAAATGACATAGCAATGCAAGATACCATACACACGATATGAGCAACATAACCCTGCCAAGTTAGGGCATGCACCTCGGGGGGGAAATATGACTGGTCATCTGTCTTTGAATCCTCCTTTGAGGAGCTATCGGTAACCAGCAAGACATGCGCTTCGTCAGATAGCATTGTCTGCGCTGAAGACCTTGTTTCCACTCTAGATTTTTCCATGACCGTGCCAAATGGCTGATGCACAGGAAGAGTAATTGAATGTACTAAAATTGTTGACAAATTTAACACGTAATAAAAAAATGATGGCATGATATAATTCACATATAAGATGACTGGCTAACCAGGGTGGCATTGCAAAATTCACATATATGATGCCTGGCTAGACAAGATGGCATTGCATGATTCACATATACGATAAAGAAACTAAACAGATGGCATTGACACAAAGCATGTCTAAACTAAGCAGGTGACATCTTTAATGTATACAGTAAGCAATGCAAGGCACCATATGCATGATATTACCAACATCAGCATGCCAAGTTAGAGCGAAGACCTCATGGGGTAAATAGGAGTGGTCTTCTCCTTCTGAATCCCCCTCATAACAGTTATCTTCCTCTTGATTACGATCTGAAATGGGTGGAGGGGGGCTGCCTTTGCGCCCACCATGGAACGACTTCTGCATGAAATTTTATTGCCATGCAAGGCTCGTCTCTTTTGCTCTACATGATCAGTTCCATTGTGTACAATAACTGGCATGCATAGGAATAAAACATAGTGAGATTATGTAAGGAGTGCATGCACAAATCCAGAGTGATGGTAGCAAACTGTGGATAGACCCAAAACCAATGATAGCAGGCAGATAATAGCTTTAGTTAAAAAATACAGATAATGGCTCCTTTAATGTTTGTTTGCACCCAACATGAAACTCATAGTAGACACCGGAGACTAACCAGATAGTAGACAGATAGTATTGATTGCTGCCCCAATATGTACCCCACAACCATTTAAAAACTCAAGTTTCAGCATTAGTTTGGGCCTGACTTGGAGTCTAATAGGTGAACACGACGATAATGTAGCATGTCATCATATTAAGCAACGCATAATGTAAGCAGACACGGAAGAGTGCGACCTCTCTTGCGGACCCGTGTAGTCCTCAAGGTCATCTGCTCAGTTGATGATGGTAATGCAGTTATCGTGGCTGCCGGCAGCGGGGAAGAAGATCTGAGGCGGCGAAAGACAGTCTAGAGAGCGGATCCCTGCTGTGGTGAACCCTTCCGTCGTTGGAGCAGCTGAGCTAGGGTGGAACACAGCGCCGCAAGAGTAGGACAAACCACACAAGGTTTTCTTTGACACATATTTGTAACAGAAGTAATTGAGTAAGGGCTTGTTTGAATTTGAGGATTCTAACAATGCAGGGATAGGAAATAGACAGGAATAGGATAGGAATGCACGTGCAAAACAGAGAATTTAAAAACACAGGATTTCTGCCAATCTGGGTGTTTGATTCACAACAATTGGAAGATCACAAGATGCAAAAAAGCATGGTGAGATTAAGTCAAACCACAAGAAAATGTACGGTTATAATGCTATTATGCCACTATCTCTTAGTCTTGTGCTTGATGAATAGGAATATGAAAAGGAGGAGAAGTGGAAATTAGAATTCCTACGGTTTTTCTTTCAAGGAGACACTAAAGGAACAAATCCTACAATTTTCCTTTGCTCCATTCCTTTGCACCAAATTCATGAAAAGTAGTACCATAGGAAACTTCCCAATTCCAATGTTTTTCATTCACTTTTCCTTTCAAGCACTGGCGATTCTAGTAGGCAGGCTTGAGCAAGGAAAATCCTACACTAAAAAAATGTTTTTGTGCTACTTCTATTACTTTGGACCCAGGCCACTGCCATACTAGCTCAACTGCGAGGCCCATCGACAAATGCACAGCTCAAACGCGCAGAGATAAATAATGATGGCATTCAAGAGAGTCCATCACGGATAGCTAAGTTGCCTGGTACCTCACTGCTTGTCATATAGTAGGATAAAATAATCGTATTTCTAGTTACTACGAGTGCTCAGTGGACAATATATATAACATGTAGAGTAAAAAAGAGATGCAACAAGTGTACAACTTCTTTGGCGAAGCCATGTCCATCTCAGCATGATTGGATTAGCCGGTGAGGATGCTCCGGCTGACTTGGCTGTCGGAGGAGGGGAAGAAGATCTTAGGCGTCTGGAGATGGAGCCCGAGGTACTGCTCCGTTGTGATGGAGGGTTTTGTTGTTGGAGCAGCTCCGGTGAGTTGTACGACGCCGAGGCTGAAGCAGGACAAGAGAGAAAACGAACAATGTTAACCTGAGTGGAATTCTAATAGCATCTCCAATACATGACATAAAATACATAAACACAAAGTTCTAGATGTAAAATACATCAGCCGCTCATCTCTGAACTTAACTGTCGAAACTGAATTTAACTGTCGAAACTGAACTTAACTGTCGAAACTGAATTTTGCTGTCGAAACTGAATTTTGCTGTCGAAACTGAACGCACTAGCAAGGTGAGGCTACACGTCGGTCGACTGAATTTTTCATCTCTGGTCAGTCGATTTTGCAGCCGCTGGATATGAAATCAAGGGCCTGCGGTTCAGCTTCAACCTCCACCCCCTGAGCCGGCCAAACAGCAGCCCCCTGCCGCCCGTGGCTGGCGGTGCCGCCTCGCTCGCCCCGAAAACACTCCCCACGCCGGTCCGCCGCCGCCCCGACCATCCCTCTAGGCCCCCTCGTGCCGAGCTTTTTCTCCGACGATCCCCACGGCAACGCCCCGCCACCGCCGGCGACCACCGCCCCATCCTGAACCCTAAGATAGATAGTGGGGTACCTCTCCGGCGAGCCCCCCTCCCCGTTGCGGCTGGTTCTTCCTTCACCCCGGCGGCATCGGAGTGAAGTGTATCTAAATCGGAGCAGCATCGCAAGTAAGAGCAAGAGTGAGAGCAGCAACGCGAGCAAGAGCAATAGCAAGAGTAGACCAGGCAGGGGACCGAGAGCAAGAGCAGAGCAGCAGCGCGAGCGAGAGCTAAAGCAGCAGCAGGTCCTACTGATGTGGAGGTCGCCGCCGAGGAAGCGACGCCGTGGAGGAAGTGGCCGGTGATGCCGTCGTGGATGGAGCCGCGCTGTGTCGGCTCGGGACCGAGCGCCGGCAGCACCGTGAGATCGAATCAAGAAGAAAATGCAGCGATTAGTGTACAACCTCTTTGGTGGCGTCGATTAGGCCACAGCTTCATCCGAGGAAACGATGATGATGATGCTCTTCCGGTGGTGTAGGTGAAGACGGCGGTGTGGGAATGGAGGTGGCACGAAAGACGAGGGGAACTTCGGGGCATCTCCTTGGAGGTGGAGGACGGTGTGGGTGAACCGGCGGGACGATGAGATCAACGATGGATCCTCATCCGGTACGGTGGATGAGGGACGTCGAGGTGTTGCTGTGGACGACATTGTCAGGGAAGAGGCTCCGGCTGGGTGGCGGACGGAGCAGGGTGTGGGGTTTCATCGCGGGTTTTCGCAGCCTCGGTGTATGAATGGGTGGGCGGATGGGATGGCAGTGGGGAACCATGGCTTAGAGACGCGCTTGCCCAAAATGTGGGGTAAGTTACGAAAGTACCCCCACCGATTTGAGGTGGTTCTTTCGGTTCAGGGGTACCACGGGCATTTCGCGTGTCGGGATTTCACAGGAGGTGGGAGTTTTCACGTGCGTTGTAATTTCGGAATAGCAGGGCGCGGGTTGAGATGGAGTGAGTTGTCGGAGCACAACGAGACAAAGATATATCTTAAATATTTCGGGTTCATTGCACCTCAACACGCACAACACACACACAAACACCATTTAGACTAGAGTAAGGTACACGTGCATTGCACGCATGAGATTTGGCAACCAAATTTTGAACAAATACCACATTATAGCATGCAAGATTTGAGTCATATATGCATGATGTAGATGTTCGTTTAATTCTTATAGTTCATTTCATTCAAAATAATCTAGTTTTTATAAGAAAGCTAATCTATTTTAAGATTCATGGAATTGTGCATTGTAAGACATAAAGTAAAAACAAATAATGGCAAATCATGTAGAAAAACATTTGGGCAATTCTGATACGGAAGATTCTAGAACAAATAAGAAGTGCTTGTGTTTTGATGTTTGTGCATTATGCTTAAGTTCAACCATGGAGTCTTCTAGCTTATACATTGGCGAAATATGGTGAAATCTAGATGATATCCAACGGCCAGTAGTGCTCAAATTTGCCATCTTTGGACCATCGGATTCGCCTCATCCAACGACCATCTTTCAAAGTTAAAGTTACCCGCACACAATATAAAAAATATATAAAATATAATATATATATATATATATATATGTGGGGTATATATATATATAGATATGTGATGCAAAAGCCGCCCATCATCTCCAATTAGAATAGTGTGTCCATGCGCGGATGTGACGTGGCCAAATGATGTATGCCATCGGTATCTCAAATTCAAATCAGTCTGACCTTGTTCAATGCGTATACATTACAACATGCTCGTTTCCAAACCACACCGCGCAGATCTCCGTTATATTCATGCATGCATGGGTTTCAAACATCAGGATCTCTTATTCAAATATTTGAATTCAACTTTACATTGATTGTGACCTCACCTATTCAGCTATTCTTTTACATCCACACAGTAGTCTTCTCTTTATAATTGTACCACTAACCTTCTCTCGTGCATGCATGCACACACACTACCAGTCGGCATTATCCATCGCACGCATGCAATCTTTTTCTTCAGGTCGGTCTCCCATGAAGGCACACACCAACACACATCCCCCTCTCCATCATATCGGGCATTATTTATCTCTCACACGTGCATGCACAATGATCGATTTTCCTCTATGTATGTGTGTATATAGCTAGGTCTTTCATAGTTTTCCACACAAACCGATCAATCGATATATCAAGTGAGGTCTCACCCTCTTTCCCACGTCCACATCGATCAATCTATACCTCTCTATATAGGATTAACATATATAGCTAATACACACACATTAATTATGTATCCAACGCCCCCCTCTCATCATCCATGCCTTCCGCTTCATCTCTCAGACGCGTGCACAATGGCGAAGACAAGGGGTAGTAAGGGCCCTGCCCCCTCCCCCCTAACATCACTATATATCAAGGCTAATATGAATGTGATCATTAGACAATTGCTGCTAAAAATGGTTTAAGTTCATGAATTGACCCTCCTCGTAAAGGATTAGCAATGCTTGGCCCCCTAGCTCATTTATTTTTCATGACTCCGCCATTGCGCGCATCAGCGCACATGTTCGCCCTCTCTCTCTAAATATCGATCTCGTACTTGTGCATTCCTTCATAGTCTCCCTCCACTCGGCCCCTCGCACCATCTTCTATCCCCCCACCGGATTTTGCCACATGTACAATCTAGCAGACTCCATGGTTGAACTTATGCATAATGCACAAACCTCAAAACAATAGTGGTTCTCTTTTGTTCTAGAATCTTCCATATGATAACTGCCCAAAAAAATTTCTAGTTGAATTGCCATTATTTGTTTTTGCTTTATGCTTTACAACGCACAATTCCATGAATCATAAAATATATTAAGGGCTTCTTTGATTCAAAGGATTCTCAAAGGAATTTTGGAGGATTCTAATCATTAGGAATTTTTCCTATCTTGGTTGTTTGATTCGTAACATTGTAAAACATAGGAATTTTTCCATATGATTCATTTGCACTAGATTTCATAGGAAACATCCCATCCACCCAAACCTCTTTGAAAGAATTCTGCGTTTTTTCTATGCACAATCAAATACTCGTACAATCCTGTAGGATTCAAGACGACATTCCACTATAATCCCATGTTTTTCCTATTCCCGCATTCTTAGCTTTTTTATAAAAACTAATGATTTTGAATGAGATGAACTATAAGAATTAAACGAAGGGCTACATCAGGCATATATGACTCAGAGCTTACATGCTATAGTGTGGTATTTATTCATAATTTGGTTGCAAAATCTGATGCGTGCAATGCACGTGTACCTTACTAGTACTTCGAGTATGTGCAAAAAACGTAAATTAGAATACCAATGGCACGCTACACAGTGTCTCTCTTACAGTTCATGAAGCCACATGGCACATGTGTAGGCGTTGTCGCGACCTCCTTGCGTGGATTGATCACAGTGACGTGCTGCTGGTTCCAGAAGAATGAACTCGTCCTCCCTGAGCCATACTGGCGGTACATGCATGAAGCGAAGATCTGCAGGCACGCCATGCACACACTCATTCCTCGCACGCACACGCGGGTACACGGGCGGACGCAATTTTGTACCAAGATCCACCCCATGTGATAATTTGACGTGTGTAAAGTCGTTCACTTCATTGATGGTCAATTAATACAGCACATGCAAATTGAGTGGACGTGAGGCGGAAGAAAGACATTATTACTCCACTGCGCGCATGCGAGTAGTTAAGTCATGGGTTGCTAGTAGTACTTCCATTGGTCTCCTTCGTATTTTGTGCCAATTTTTGACAGTAACATAATATTTACGCATTTGAGCAGTGTAGTAGTACTTGAAATTTATGTTCCGCTAAACTCATCGGGAGCCGTTTCGGGCCTTGAAACCAAAACCATCAATTAATCTTTACCTTGTTCCCATCACATTCAAAAGCCTGCTCACACCTACTAGTAGTACATACCAAACCTGAACGTGTTCCCACTATGCAGGTATTAGTACTAGTGCTAGTACTTAGGTTATAAAAAGGGGAACTACCTAACCGAAAATCACTCTACCTTTCCTCCTCATAAGTGCTTCTTCTTCGTCCGTCATTGCCATGGCCGGTGAGCAGAGCTCTAGGTCGAGAACTACTCGTAACAAGGGAGCAGAAACCAAGGCCGTGGAAAAAAGAGAGGGCTCGCCCCATGCAGAGACCTCGAAAGATCTCTCACGGGCAGGTGATGGCTCCCAGGAGCGCCCTAGCCACGGAGGCGAACATGCCGAGCCGACGGAGCTGGAGTCGTTATCCCTTGATGGCATGCGTAATCAGCTTAATAAGCAGAAGGAGTTCATCCAAGGTTTGATGGAGTTGCTGAAGGAGAGCCTCGACGACATGCCCGCTGAGCTCAGTCAGCAGGGGGAGTTGACCGCCGGCTTGGTGATGCTGCTGAAGAAGAGCATTGCCTCGGAGCTGGAGTCGTTATCCCTCGACGGCATGCCTGATCAGCTCAGTCCTGTGACTTCGGGAGGACAATGCAAAGCTCTGCCACGAGATCGACCTATTGAAGGAGAAGAACGCCGGCTGGAAGAAGATGCATGAGAATAGTAGTTCCTCGATGAAGATGCTGCAGGCCCTCACCATGGAGCATAAGGAAGAGTTGGCGAAGCTCCGCATCGAGCACCCGGCTGCTGTCAAGGTACGTAATATGGCCGTGGAACAGATGATGAAGGCTCGCGTCAAGAAATGCCGTGTCATGGACACAATGATGAAGATGGCGGAGGAGACGCGCAAGGAGATGGAGGTCGTGGAGGCGATGAAGAAGCAATTACGACTCCACGGCGAATTAGATCATTTGGGGTGATAATCTTCCTTCTTCTTTTGCTCCTGTGTTTCATCTTTTGCTTCGGGTGTTTCGCCGCACGTGTCACTTTCTCTGCGAGGCATGAATAGAACAATGTTTTTTTGAGGGAATGAATAGAACAATACTAACAATGAGATTACTAGCAAATTAGATCATTTTTTATCACCATATGGCATTGGGCTGCCGTGTTTCGTGCTCCTCCGTCGCAGTACTACTCCAGTGGAAAACTTGAGTATACCGCACGGTTCTTTGCTCCTCCTCGACCAGGTCGTCGGCGCATTTATACGAGCAGTCAAATCACAAGGCCCCGCCTTCCAACAGTAATGAGCCGTCAAATCACAAAGGCCCTCGCCTCTCGTGAAACCGACCAAGGTAGACTGCCCCGCCCTCTAGCCTTTTAAAAAATGTATACTTTTGTACAACAGTAGTATCGATGGATTGCGCCATGGAGAAAAACTTGAAATTTAAAAAAGGTGGTACATATAGAGAGCGCTCGTCGCCAAATTATGCATATAGTACTATTAAAAAGGCTAGTCACAATAATGGTGTCCAGCACAACCCACCCCTCAAATAAAACTAAGAGGGTGCTTGGATACCTTTTAGTCCCATGACTAAAAGTAGTGGTACTAAAACATGCTAGCCTCACCCATGCTTGGATCCAAATACTAAAAAGGCTAAAATCAAGTTAATGAGCATTTATTATCCTCCAAACCCTCCAATCCAGAACTCGCCTGTGTTAAAGGAGAGGAGTTAAATGAGTAGAGAGAGGACTAATCCACATTTTAGTAGGGGTACCCCTGACTAAATTTTTTTAGTCTCAAGACTAGTTTTAGCCCCTCTTTAGTCAGGGGTGCTTGGAACTTTAGCCTCTTAAAGAGACTATTTTTAGTTAGACTAAAATAAGTCCCTTGGATCCAAGCACCCTCTAAGCATCCTGGAATTCTTTGACAAAACTAAGCACCCTGAAATTCTTTTGACAACTAAACTGATGGCTATATGATGTTGGCCATATATATTGTACGTATATAATGTGAAGAAACGAGTGTTAGTACTATACCAACTAAAAGATGAAATGTAAGAAATACTAGTATGTACGTACTGAAGAGTTAAAGTAACGAGAAGAAACATAACATAGTTCTGCTGGGGGCTCAACACAACACACCCCTCAAATTAAATTAAGCACACCTGAAATTAAACTTTGCAACTATTCCGGTAGACACTGCATTAGAACCACCATGAGCAACGACACTGCCACCTTACTCGGAGTCCTCGTCCACGTCCTCGACTTCGTCCTTGTCCCTGTTCCTCTTGGCCGATACTTCTTTGCTTGAACCGCACACTTGGCTGTTGCTCTTCATCCAAACCTTGTAGATATTGAAGCAAAGGTAGCCATCCATTGCAGCATAGTGGATGTGGTCTATATCTAGTACATTCCGCTGCCATGCATGACGATGAAACGTGTAATCAGGTTTCTCCAGTTTACCGTACGAAGGATGAACCATGGCTCCTGCCAGGGTCAGCATTGAAGGCTGACGAGAGGACACCAGCCGATTCTTCTGGAGGTCAAAGGTGTTGCCTACAACGAGGCCTATCCGATGCAGGACTTCTTTGTCATTACCAAAGTCTACAGTAACGAATTTGACTAGGTTGCTCTCGAGGAAGTCCTTAAAATCCTGGCACTCAACGTCAGCATGGCATATGTGGTAGACCAAGCATAAGTCATGCACGCAAACCTGGATCATGGCGGGCTTCTTCCTCTCTTCGTCCTTTAGATCCTTCTCTCGTCCCAGGACTGTGGTGTACTCAACATCTAGCCCAGCGACCCACTCATCATCTGAGTCTTCGAACATGCGTCTGAAGCGAAAAAGGCATCCTTTCACCGTCGCGGAAGAACGGGTGTAGATGACGTCAAACTCATCACTGGTGATGATTCTAACCTTGTACTCACCGCCGATCGTGGAGATTTGGGACGCCATGGATTTGGGAGGAGGGTTAGGATTAGTGGAACTGCCTTAGTGTGAATGGAAGGGACGACTAGGAGCGAACCGCCGTAGTATTGAAGGACGTGCGGGGACGAGTAGGAGCGAACTGCCAGCGTGCGAATGGCAGGGTAGTGGCTTTCCATTCTGCCATGATACAGGCTTCCGAGAGCCCTTGGATCTGAGATCGAATGGTTGCATGGTGTGATTCTAGACCTATGGGTGAATATCCTATCCTGGAGGGTTATTCTGCAAATTTTCAGCAACTTAGCATGCGACTGTTTGATCTCAGATCCAAGGGCTGCCAGCAGCCCGTATCATGGTTGCGCCTACCATGACCATTGCGTCGCTCGCGCGGTCGCGCCTTTGGAGATTTAAGACGGTGCGTTAGTCTATCTGATGTTGGCATGTCATACATAGTCATCACTTAGTCACTCATACTACAACAAGGTTGGCTATAAGTGTATTTTTTTACTCCTCTCTATCTGTTTCTTCATACTCAAGGAAGAAACGGTGCTAAGCGCGTGTATTTATTGCATTTGCCAAGGAGTGACCTCTTCCAATGAAATGGTGTTGCTAAGTTTGCTTCATTTAATTAGCTATAGACTCAAAATTGTCTTTTCACCTAGGTACACACGCTTAGCACCGTTTCTTTCTTGGGTCACCAAATTAGTCTCTCTCTTCTTGATTAACTTGACACATTAGACTTTATGCTTATGTGGCAAGCTTAAGCACCTGTAGGAGCAAGTAAAAGTAAGTAGAATAGTGAGCTTTACATGGCATTTTTGCATATGTGGAGGAAAGAGAGGCAAGGAAAAAGTGGAGAAGTGGGCTCTCTTGCAAGAGCCAGCCTCTACTACATGGTGGAGTGCTACGTCTTGAGCTTGCGTTGGTTTTATCCGAAGAGGAAGGGATGATGCAGCAGAGTAGCGTAATTATTTCCCTCAGTTTTTGAGAACCAAGGTATCAATCCAGTAGGAGGCCACGCTCAAGTCCCTCGTACCTGCACAAAATGATAGCTACTCGCAACCAACGCGATTAGGGGTTGTCAATCCCTTCACGGTCACTTACGAGAGTGAGATCTGATAGTTATAATATTTTTGGTATTTTTGGTATAAAGATGCAAAGTAAAAAGTAAAGGCAAAGTAAAAAAGCAAAGCAAGATTAAAGTGATGGAGATTGATATGATCAGAATAGACCCGGGGGCCATAGGTTTCACTAGTGGCTTCTCTCAAGAGCATAAGTATTCTACGGTGGGTGAACAAATTACTGTTGAGCAATTGACAGAATTGAGCATAGTTATGAGAATATCTAGGCATGATCATGTATATAGGCATCACGTCCGTGACAAGTAGACCGAAACGATTCTGCATCTACTACTATTACTCCACTCATCGACCGCTATCTAGCATGCATCTAGAGTATTAAGTTAAAAACAGAGTAACGCCTTAAGCAAGATGACATGATGTAGAGAGATAAATTCATGCAATATGAAATAAACTCCATCTTGTTATCCTCGATGGCAACAATACAATACGTGCCTTGCTGCCCCTTCTGTCACTGGGAAAAGACACCGCAAGATCGAACCCAAAGCTAAGAACTTCTCCCATGGCAAGAACTACCAATCTAGTTGGCCAAACCAAACGGATAATTCGAAGAGACTTGCAAAGATAACCAATCATACATAAAAGAATTCAGAGAAGATTCAAATATTATTCACAGATAGACTTGATCATAAACCCACAATTCATCGGTCTCAACAAACACACCGCAAAAAGAAGATTACATCGAATAGATCTCCACAAGAGAGGGGGAGAACTTTGTATTGAGATCCAAAAAGAGAGAAGAAGCCATCTAGCTACTAACTATGGACGCGAAGGTCTGAGGTAAACTACTCACACTTCATCAGAGAGGCTATGATGATGTAGAAGCCCTCCGTGATGACGGCCCTCTCCGGCGGAGCTCCGGAACAGGCCCCAACATGGGATCTCTTGGATACAGAAAGTTGCGGCGGTGGAATTAGGTTTTTGGCTCCTCTTCTGATCATTTGGGGGTACGTAGGTATATATAGGAGGAAGAAGTACGTCGAAGGAGCACCGTTGGGCCCATGAGGCAGGGGGCGCGCCCTAGAGGGGGGCGCCCCCACCCTCGTGACCGCCTCTCTGATGCCTTGGCATAGGGTCCAAGTCTCCTGGATCACGTTCGGTGAGAAAATCACGTTCCCAAAGGTTTCATTCCGTTTGGACTCCGTTTGATATTCCATTTCTTCAAAACACTGAAATAGGCAAAAAAAACAACAATTCTGGGCTGGGCCTCCGGTTAATAGGTTAGTCCAAGAAATAATATAAAAGTGGAAAATAAAGCCCAATATAGTCCAAAACAGTAGATAATATAGCATGGAGCAATAAAAAATTATAGATACATTGGAGACGTATCAGGCATCCCCAAGCTTAATTCCTGCTCATCCTCGAGTAGGTAAATGATAAAAAGAGAATTTTTGATGCGGAGTGCTATTTGGAATAATTTCAATGCAAATCTTCTTAATTGTGATATGAATATTCAGATTCGAAAGATTCAAGACAAAAGTTTATATTGACATAAAAATAACAATACTTCAAGCATACTAACAAAGCAATTATGTCTTCTCAAAATAACATGGTCAAAGAAAGTTATCCCTACAAAATCATATAGTCTGGCTATGCTCTATCCTCACCACACAGAATATTTAAATCATGCACAACCCCGATGACAATCCAAGCAATTGTTTCATACTCTAACTTTTTCAAAACTTTTTCAATCTTCACGCAATACATGAGCGTGAGCCATGGATATAGCACTATAGGTGGAATAGAATGGTGGTTGTGGAGAAGACAAAAAGGAGGGGAAGATAGTCTCACATCAACTAGGCGTATCAACGGGCTATGGAGATGCCCAATAATAGATATCAATGTGAGTGAATAGGGATTGCCATGCAATGGATGCACTAGAGCTATAAGTATATGAAAGCTCAAAAAGAAACTAAGTGGGTGTGCATCCAACTTGCTTGCTCATGAAGACCTAGGGCAATTTGAGGAAGCCCATCATTGGAATATACAAGCCAAGTTCTATAATGAAAAATTCCCACTAGTATATGAAAGTGATAACATGAGAGACTCTCTACTATGAAGATCATGGTGCTACTTTGAAGCACAAGTGTGGTAAAAGGATAGTAACATTGTCCCTTCCCTCTTTTTCTCTCATTTTTTTATTTGGGCCTTTTCTCTTTTTTTTATATATGGCCTGTTTTTATTTGGGCTTCTTTGGCCTCTTTTTTCAATTTATTTTTCGTCTGGAGTCTTATCCCGACTTATGGGGGAATCATAGTCTCCATCATTCTTTCCACACTGGGACTATGCTCTAATAATGATGATCATCACACTTTTATTTTTCTTACAACTCAATACTTAGAACAAAATATGGCTCTATGTGAATGCCTCCGGTGGTGTACTGGGATATGCAATATGACAATGATGAATGTGTCATGATGAACTAGATGGTGGAAAGTTGCATGGCAATATATCTCGGAATGGCTATGGAAATGCCATGATAGGTAGGTATGGTGGCTGTTTTGAGGAAGGTATATGGTAGGTGTATGATACCGGCGAAAGGTGCGTGGTATTAGAGAGGCTAGCAAAGGTGGTAGGGTCAGAGTGCATATAATCCATGGACTCAACATTAGTCATAAAGAACTCATATACTTATTGCAAAAATCTAGAAGTTATCAAAGCAAAGTATTACACGCATGCTCCTAGGGGGATAGATTGGTAGGAAAAGACCATCGCTCGTCCCCGACCGCCACTCATAAGGAAGACAATCAATAAATAAATCATGCTCCGACTTCATCACATAACGGTTCACCATACGTGCATGCTACGGGAATCACAAACTTTAACACAAGTATTCTTTAAATTCACAACTACTCAACTAGCATGACTTTAATATTATCACCTCCATATCTCAAAACAATTATCATGCTTCAATCTTTTCTTAGTATTCAACACACTCAAAAGAAAGTTTCACAAATCTTGAATACCAAGCAAATTACCATGCTATTAAGACTCTCAAAATAATTTAAGTGGAGCATGAGAGATCAATAGTTTCTTTAAAACAAATCCACCACCGTGCTCTAAAAGATCTAAGTGAAGCACATAGAGCAAAATTACAATGCTCAAAAGATATAAGTGAAGCACATAGAGCAAAACTACTTAGCTCAAAAGATATAAGTGAAGCACATAGATCAAAACTACATAGCTCAAAAGATATAAGTGAAGCACATAGAGTATTCTTTCAAATTTTAATTCATGTATGGCTCTCTCAAAAGGTGTGTGCAGAAAGGATGATTGTGGCATACTAAGACACAGAGACAAAAATAATACAAGACGCTCCAAGCAAAACACATATCATGTTGGTGAATAAAAATATAGCTCCAAGTAAATTACCGATGGAAGTGGACGAAAGAGGGGATGCCTTCCGGGGCATCCCCAAGCTTTGAATTCTTAGTGTCCTTGGATTATATTGGGGGTGACATGGGCATACCCAAGCTTAGGCTCTTTCCACTCCTTGTTCCATAATCCATCAAAAGAATTCACCCAAAACTTGAAAACTTCACAACACAAAACTTAAAGTAGAAAACTCGTGAGCTCCGTTAGCGAAAGAAAACAAAAGACCACTTCAAGGTACTGTAATGAACTCATTCTTAATTTAAATTGGTGTTAAACCTACTGTATTCCAACTTATCTATGGATTATAAACTATTTTACTAACCATAGATTCATCAAAATAAGCAAACAACACACGAAAAACAGAATCTGTCAAAAACAGAACATTCTGTAGTAATCTGTAGCTAGCTCAATATCTGGAACCCCAAAAATTCTAAAATAAATTGCTGGACATGAGAAATTTATCTATTAATCATCTTCAAAAAGAATTAACTAAATATCACTCTTCAAATAAAAATGAAAGCAGTTCTCGTGAGCGCTAAAGTTTCTGTTTTTTACAGCAAGTTCAACAAGACTTTCCCCAAGTCTTCCCAACGGTTCTACTTGGCACAAACACTAATTAAGCACAAAAAACACAACCAAAACAGAGGCTAGATAATTTATTTATTACTAAGCAGGAGCAAAAATCAAGGAATAAAATTAAAATTGGGTTGCCTCCCAACAAGCGCTATCGTTTAACGCCCCTAGCTAGGCATAAAAGCGAGGATAGATCTAGGTTTTGCCATCTTTGGTAGGCAATCCATAAGTGGATCTCATGATAGTTTCATATGGCAATTTTATTTTCTTTCTTGGAAAGTGTTCAATGCCCTTTTTAATGGAAATTGAAATCTAATATTCCCTTCCTTCATATCAATAATCGCACCAACCATTCTAAGGAAAGGTCTACCAAGAATAATAGGGCAAGAAGGATTGCAATCTTTATCAAGCACAATGAAATCTACGGGAACCGAATTCCTATTTTCAACAATAAGAACATCATTAACCCTTCCCATAGGTTTCTTAATAGTAGAATCCGCAAGATGCAAGTTTAGAGAGCAATCATCAAAATTACGGAAATCTAGCAAATCACACAAAGTCTTGGGAATACTAGAGACACTAGCAGCCAAATCACACAAAGCATAAAACTCATGATCTTTAATTTTAATTTTAATAGTTGGCTCCCACTCATCATACAGTTTTCTAGGGATAGAAACTTTCAACTCAAGTTTTTCTTCATAAGATCGCATCAAGGCATCAACAATATGTTTGGTGAAGGCTTTATTTTGACTATAAGCATGTGGAGAATTTAGCACGGATTGCAACAAGGAAATACAATCAATTAAAGAGCAACTTTCATAATTAAATTCCTTGAAATCCAATATAGTGGGTTTAGCAACATCTAGATTTTTATTTCTTTCAATCCCACTTTCATCAATTTCATTATAAAGATCTAAATACTCCGAATTTTTAGAACGCCTTCTAGGTAAAGAAAGATCATATTCAGTTTCATCAAGATTCATATTGCAAAACAAAGATTTAATAGGAGACACATCAATAACTTTTAGATCTTCATCTTGATTTTCATAGGAATTGGAAGAACACGCTTTAATAAAGGCATCTTTGGAAGCACGCATCCTAGCGGTTCTTTCCTTGCACTCATCAATGGAAATTCTCATGGCTTTGAGAGACTCATTGATATCATGCTTAGGAAGAATAGATCTAAGCTTTAAAGAATCAACCTCAAGAGAAATTCTATCAACGTTCCTAGCCAAATCATCAACTTTAAGCAATTTCTCTTCAAGCAAAGCATTAAAATTCTTTTGTGAATTCATAAACTCTTTAACACCATTCTCAAATTCAGAGGGCATCTTTTTATAATTTCCATAAGAGTTGTTGTAGGAATTCCCATAATTATTAGAAGGATTACTAGGATATGGCCTAGGATTAAAATTCCCTCTATAAGCGTTGTTGCCAAAATTATTCCTACCAACAAAATTCACATCCATAGATTCATTGTTATTCTCAATCAAAGTAGACAAAGGCATATCATTAGGATCAGAAGAAACACTCTTAGTAGCAAATAATTTCATAAGTTCATCCATCTTTCCACTCAAAACATTGATTTTTTCTATCGCATGCACTGTTTTATTAGATGATCTTTCAGTATGCCATTGAGAATAATTAACCATAATATTATCTAGGAGTTTAGTAGCATCTCCTAAGGTGATTTCCATAAAAGTGCCTCCTGCGGCCGAATCTAAAAGATTTCTAGAAGCAAAATTCAATCCGGCATAAAATTTTTGTATAATCATCCACAAATTCAAACCATGAGTAGGGCAATTACGTATCATTAATTTCATTCTCTCCCAAGCTTGTGCAACATGTTCATGATCAAGTTGCTTAAAATTCATAATATCATTTCTAAGAGAGATGATGTTAGCGGGAGGGAAATACTTAGAGATAAAAGCGTCTTTGCACTTGTTCCAAGAATCAATACTATTTTTAGGCAAAGACGAAAACCAAGATTTAGCACGATCTCTAAGCGAAAAAGGAAATAGCTTCAATTTAACGACATCATTATCGACATCTTTTTTCTTTTGCATATCACATAAATCAACGAAGCTATTCAGATGAGTAGCGGCATCTTCACTAGGAAGGCCGGCGAATTGATCTTTCATAACAAGATTCAACAAAGCAGTATTAATTTCACAAGATTCAACATCGGTAAGAGGAGCAATCGCAGTCCTAATAAAATCATTGTTGTTGGTATTGGTGAAGTCACACAATTTAGTATTATCTTGAGCCATCGTGACAAACAAGCAAACTAACACACGAGCAAACAAGAGCAAACGAGCAAAAGAGGCAAATAGAGAGGGAGAATAGAGAGAGAGAGAGGGCAAATAAAACGGCAAGGGTGAAGTGGGGGAGAGGAAAACGAGAGGCAATGGAAAATAATGTAATGCGAGAGATAGGGATTGTGATGGGTACTTGGTATGTTGACTTTTTGCGTAGACTCCCCGGCAACGGCGCCAGAAATGGCTTGTTGTCGGGAGTCAAATCTTGACTTGCGCGAACCTCCCCGGCAATGGCGCCAGAAATCCTTCTTGCTACGTCTTGAGCTTGCGTTGGTTTTCCCCGAAGAGGAAGGGATGATGCAGTAGAGTAGCGTAAGTATTTCCCTCAGTTTTTGAGAACCAAGGTATCAATCTAGTAGGAGGCCACGCTCAAGTCCCTCGTACCTGCACAAAATGATAGCTACTCGTAACCAATGCGATTAGGGGTTGTCAATCCCTTCACGGTCACTTACGAGAGTGAGATCTGATAGATATAATATTTTTGGTATTTTTGGTATAAAGATGCAAAGTAAAAAGTAAAGGCAAAGTAAAAAAGCAAAGCAAGATTAAAGTGATGGAGATTGATATGATCAGAATAGACCCGGGGGCCATAGGTTTCACTAGTGGCTTCTCTCAAGAGCATAAGTATTCTACGGTGGGTGAACAAATTACTGTTGAGCAATTGACAGAATTGAGCATAGTTATGAGAATATCTAGGCATGATCATGTATATAGGCATCACGTCCGTGACAAGTAGACCGAAACGATTCTGCATCTACTACTATTACTCCACTCATCGACCGCTATCTAGCATGCATCTAGAGTATTAAGTTAAAAACAGAGTAACGCCTTAAGCAAGATGACATGATGTAGAGAGATAAATTCATGCAATATGAAATAAACTCCATCTTGTTATCCTCGATGGCAACAATACAATACGTGCCTTGCTGCCCCTTCTGTCACTGGGAAAAGACACCGCAAGATCGAACCCAAAGCTAAGAACTTCTCCCATGGCAAGAACTACCAATCTAGTTGGCCAAACCAAACGGATAATTCGAAGAGACTTGCAAAGATAACCAATCATACATAAAAGAATTCAGAGAAGATTCAAATATTATTCACAGATAGACTTGATCATAAACCCACAATTCATCAGTCTCAACAAACACACCGCAAAAAGAAGATTACATCGAATAGATCTCCACAAGAGAGGGGGAGAACTTTGTATTGAGATCCAGAAAGAGAGAAGAAGCCATCTAGCTACTAACTATGGACGCGAAGGTCTGAGGTAAACTACTCACACTTCATCGGAGAGGCTATGATGATGTAGAAGCCCTCCGTGATGACTGTCGTGGATCTAAGACTGACAGTAGAATGGGGGTAGGTATGAAGAGGCAAGATCCTAGCTATGGAGTAGTTGTACACACAAGTTTTATGAGTTCGGGCCCTTCTCGGAGGAAGTAACAGCCCTACGTCTCGGTGTCCTGAGGCGGTCGACTGGATTATGTGTGTGTGTGTGTGTGTGTGAGAGAGAGAGAGAGAGTTTACAAAAGTGCGAACCCCTGTCCCAGAGGAGGGAGGTGGCTTATATAGAGTGCACCAGGACCCCAGCTCCCCTCCGTTACACAGGGTTCAATGATCATAAAGGAAAGGCGTTACTGGTAACGTCTACAGTAAAATGTCATAAATGCTCATAATGCTATGGTTTAAGTCCTAACCATTGTAGAGTGGAGGGTTCCTCATGTTCTGGTGGTCGAGTGTCTTCAAGGTGGTTGAGTGAGGGCATCTCCACGGTCGAGTGGATGATGATTTCTCTTCGACCGCTTCTGATTCTTTGTAAAGATGTCCTTGGGGAGGGTATGCTGGACAGGTCCATGACCCTACCCTAGGTACATAGCTTCATCATTAGCCCCTGAATGGATCAGGGTTTGAGTGAGGAAGGGGTTGAGTACACTTCCGACCCACTCCTCGTGCTATGAATATGCCTTGTCCTAAAACAATGAGTTGAGGAGACAACGTCGACTCCTTTCTCAATCGCCTTGGTCCATTCTTGGTTGTTCTCGAGTGAACTTTCATGGTAGAATTCCGAATGATGATGTAGAGGGTGTTTGTCTTCAGTCTGCCAGGTTGTTCTGCTCTCCGCGGATCTCGGGGGATTCAAATTTTGGGAAGTGCGCCAGACGGGAGGAATTGAGGTTATTGGGACGGATTAGGCAAGTCTCCTCGATCCCCGCACCACCTTTTTTGCCATGTACTACGTGCGCGACTGTTGCGGGATTTGTTTAGATCGCTTGGGTCCACCAGTCAGCCACTCGGTGGAAGGCCTTATAAAAGGTCTCGGGCCAGGCCTCTGCTCCGCACACTCCCATTCTCTCTTCTCTTTCTCCCAATCCCTCCGCCACTCTCACTTCCGCCTCGTCGCCGGACCTCCGCTCGAGCTCGATCCGCCACCATGGGGAAGGATAAGAAGGCGGCGCTGGAACGCGCGAAGAAGGCGACCATGAAGGAGAAGGGCAAGCGGACCAGCCGGGGCGGATCCTCGTCGAGGTCTGGCCTACCGGCGGGCTAGCTCCAGGGCGCCTGGATCCGCTCGGCAATCATGCAGGACGACCTTGATGACCTGGTGGAGGGGGGATTGATCCCTCACAAGTCGGCTCGGCTCCTGGGGGACGAAACCGAGCCGCAGCCTAGAGAGGGTGAGTGTGTCCTCCTCGCAACCCACATAGATCGCGGATTCTCACCGCCTCCCCACCCTTTCTTCCGGGTTTTTTTGAACTTCTTTGGGGCTCAGCTCCACCATTTCACTCCGAACACCATAGTCTATCTGGCCGCTTTCATGTCCATGTGCGAAAACTTCTTGGGCTGCCGACCACACTGGGGGCTTTTCAAACACATCTTCACTTGTCGTTCCCAGTCGGTCAAAAAGGCCAAGTCGAGTGACGAGAGGACGCGGGTGATCCAGATGTGCGGTGGCCTGGGGATCCAGATGAGGAGCAAGAGTACTTTCCCAGCGATGATCCTTCCTGACTCGGTCCGGGGCTGGCAGTCGACTTGGTTTTACTGCAAGGATCAGCCTACCCCTGGCCAGTCGACTGGACTTCCTCCTTTTTCCTTGGCTCGAGTGGAGAAGCCTGCTCCCCTGAAGGTAGTTCCAGAAGAGAAGGCGCAGGTCAAGGAGCTGGTTGAATGGGTCATCCAGCTTGTCCGCGACGAAGTAACCGGGATGGATCTGCTGGAGGTCTTTCTCGGTCGACGCATCCAACCTCTTCAGGCGCGCGATCATCAAAAGTGGATGTACTCTGGGCTCGAGGATACCACTCGGATCCACCCGGAGGAGGTTAGCGAGGATATCTTGGAGAACTGGTTGAGGGGAATCACTGGCAACAAAGACAACCCTCGGGGATCCAGGAGGGTGATTCCATTCGACAACTCGCACCAGCCAGAGAAGGTATATTTCTATTTTATCAAGTATCTTTCCGATTCACCACGTGATGTCCCGTTTATGGTCGACTGAATGTCTTTTGATTGTTATCCTTTCAGGCCCTCATTGAAATGTACTCGATGCCCAACGGAGTGCAGGACCCAGGCGTTGAAGAAGAAGGGAGCGGGGGCGAGAGCGGCGAGGAGCATTCGGAAGCCGAGGAGGACGAGGAGAGCGATGAATCGACCGAAGAGGAAGAAGTCGACTCGCCTCCTCGCAGGGAGAGGAGGTCCAAGCACACTCATGACCCGGCACGCACTCTGGACTTGGTGGCTGCGCCGATCGGGCAATCCTCGAAGCGCCCCAGGACGTCTTCCCCGACACCGACTGAGAAGCCTCCAAAGCAATCCAAGGTCGCGCCGCTTCCAGCGCCGAAAGTGCGGAAAGCCATCTCTTCCAAACCGCCCAAAGCTTTTCCTCGGGTCAAAGTGAGCGTTCCTACCATCTCCGGGTAACCATTTGACTTGTCCTTTATGTGGATTAGATTAACTGGGTGTAACCGATTGAATGCGGGCCTTTGCAGTGCTGCTACGTCAGGGACCTCTTCATACCAGTACCGGGACGAGGAAATGGAGGATGCGGTAACCTCTAACCCAGGTATGAACTCTTGCGATTTCGATTCTTGATCCTTTTAGGGTCGAGTGGTTCACTTTGGGTCGAATGTTTTGTCTTGCAGCTCCACCCAACATCATTGACCTTCCGGACGACGACGAAGATGTGGCTCCTAAGCCTAGGAAGAGCAAGAAGGTAACAACTGTTGGAAATATGCCCTAGAGGCAATAATTAATTAGTTATTATTATATTTCCTTGTTCATGATAATCATTTATTATCCATGCTATAATTGTATTGATAGGAAACTCAGATACATGTGTGGATACATAGACAACACCATGTCCCTAGTAAGCCTCTAGTTGACTAGCTCGTTGATCAATAGATGGTTACGGTTTCCTGGCCATGGACATTGGATGTCGTTGATAACGGGATCACATCATTAGGAGAATGATGTGATGGACAAGACCCAATCCTAAGCCTAGCACAAGATCATGTAGTTCGTATGCTAAAGCTTTTCTAATGTCAAGTATCATTTCCTTAGACCATGAGATTGTGCAACTCCCGGATACCGTAGGAGTGCTTTGGGTGTGCCAAACGTCACAACGTAACTGGGTGGCTATAAAGGTACACTACAGGTATCTCCGAAAGTGTCTGTTGGGTTGGCACGAATCGAGACTGGGATTTGTCATTCCGTGTAAACGGAGAGGTATCTCTGGGCCCACTCGGTAGGACATCATCATAATGTGCACAATGTGATCAAGGAGTTGATCACGGGATGATGTGTTACGAAACGAGTAAAGAGACTTGCCGGTAACGAGATTGAACAAGGTATCGGGATACCGACGATCGAATCTCGGGCAAGTATCATACCGCTAGACAAAGGGAATTGTATACGGGATTGATTAAGTCCTTGACATCGTGGTTCATCCGATGAGATCATCGTGGAACATGTGGGAGCCAACATGGGTATCCAGATCCCGCTGTTGGTTATTGACCGAAGAGTCATCTCGGTCATATCTGCATGTCTCCCGAACCCGTAGGGTCTACACACTTAAGGTTCGGTGACGCTAGGGTTATAGAGATATTAGTATGCGGTAACCCGAAAGTTGTTCCGAGTCCTGGATGAGATCCTGGACGTCACGAGGAGTTCCGGAATGGTCCGAAGGTAAAGAATTATATATAGGAAGTGCTATTTCGGCCATCGGGACAAGTTTTGGGGTCACCGGTATTGTACCGGGACCACCGGAAGGGTCTCGGGGGTCCACCGGGTGGGGCCACCTACCCCGGGGGGCACATGGGCTGTAGGGGTATGCACCTTGGCCTGTATGGGCCAAGGGAACCAGCCCCAAGAGGCACATGCGCCAAGAATCAAGGGAGAGGAAGAGTCCTAAAGGGGGAAGGCACCTCCGAGGTGCCTTGGGGAGGAGGGACTCCTCCCTGGCTGCACCCTTCCTTGGAGGAAGGGCCAAGGCTGCGCCCCCCCTCTCCCTTGGCCCTATATATAGTGGGGGGAAGGGAGGGCAACCTAACCTAAGCCCTGGCGCCTCCCTCTCCCTCCCATGACACATCTCCCTCCTCCCGCAGCGCTTGGCAAAGCCCTGTTGGAATCCCGCTACTTCCACCACCACGCCGTCGTGCTGCTGGATCTCCATCAACCTCTCCTCCCCCTTGCTGGATCAAGAAGGAGGAGACATCGCTACTTCGTACGTGTGTTGAACGCGGAGGTGCCGTCCGTTCGGCGCTAGGATCATCGGTGATTTTGATCACGACGAGTACGACTCCATCAACCCCGTTCTCTTGAACGCTTCCGCGCGCGATCTAAAAGGGTATGTAGATCCACTCCTCCCTCGTTGCTAGATGACTCCATAGATAGATCTTGGTGACACGTAGGAAAATTTTGAATTTATGCTACGTTCCCCAACAATGGCATCATGAGCTAGGTCTATGCGTAGTTTCTATGCACGAGTAGAACACAAAGTAGTTGTGGGTGTTGATTTTGTTCAATATGCTTGCCGTTACTAGTCTTATCTTGATTCGGCGGCATCGTGGGATGAAGTGGCCTGGACCGACCTTACACGTACTCTTACGTGAGACTGGTTCCACCGACTGACATGCACTAGTTGCATAAGGTGGCTGGCGGGTGTCTGTCTCTCCCACTTTAGTCGGATCGGACTCGATGAAAAGGGTCCTTATGAAGGGTAAATAGCAATTGGCATATCACGTTGTGGTCTTTGCATAGGTAAGAAACGTTCTTGCTAGAAACCCATAGCAGCCACGTAAAACATGCAAACAACAATTAGAGGATGTCTAACTTGTTTTTGCAAGGTATGCTATGTGATGTGATATGGCCAAAGGATGTGATGAATGATATATGTGATGTATGAGATGATCATGTTCTTGTAATAGGAATCACGACTTGCATGTCGATGAGTATGACAACCGGCAGGAGCCATAGGAGTTGTCTTAATTTATTTATGACCTGCGTGTTAACATAAACATCATGTAATTACTTTACTTTATTGCTAACCGTTAGCTGTAGTAGTAGAAGTAATAGTTGGCAAGGCAACTTCATGGAGACACGATGATGGAGATCATGATGATGGAGATCATGGTGTCATGCCGGTGACGATGATGATCATGGAGCCCCGAAGATGAAGATCAAAAGGAGCAATATGATATTGGCCATATCATGTCACTATTTGATTGCATGTGATGTTTATCATGTTTATACATCTTATTTGCTTAGAACGACGGTAGTAAATAAGATGATCCCTCACTAAAATTTCAAGAAGGTGTTCCCCCTAACTGTGCACCGTTGCTAAAGTTCGTCGTTTCGAAGCACCACGTGATGATCGGGTGTGATAGATTCTTACGTTCGAATACAACGGGTGTTGACGAGCCTAGCATGTACAGACAAGGCCTCGGAACACATGCGAAACACTTAGGTTAACTTGACGAGCCTAGCATGTACAGACATGGCCTCGGAACACAAGAGACCGAAAGGTCGAGCATGAGTCGTATGGTAGATACGATCAACATGAAGATGTTCACCGATGATGACTAGTCTGTCTCACGTGATGATCGGACATGGCCTAGTTGACTCGGATCATGTAATTACTTAGATGACTAGAGGGATGTCTATCTGAGTGGGAGTTCATAAGATGAAATTAATTATCCTGAACATAGTCAAAAGGTCTTCGCAAATTATGCCGTAGCTCGCACTTCAGTTCTATTGTTTAGATATGTTCCTAGAGAAAATTTAGTTGAAAGATGATAGTAGCAATTATGCGGACTAGGTCCGTAAACTGAGGATTGTCCTCATTGCTTCATAGAAGGCTTATGTCCTTAATGCACCGCTCAGTGTGCTGAACCTCGAACGTTGTCTATGGATGTTGTGAACATCTAACATACACATTTTGATAACTACGTGATAGTTCAGTTAAACGGCTTAGAGTTGAGGCACCGAAGACGTTTTGAACCGTCGCGAAACATATGAGATGTTTCGAGGGCTGAAATTGGGATTTCAGGCTCGTGCCCACGTCAAGAGGTATAAGACCTCCGACGATTTTCTTAGCCTGCAAACTAAGGAAGAAAAGCTCAATTGTTGAACTTGTGCTCAGATTGTCTGAGTACAACAATCGCTTGAATCGAGTGGGAGTTGATCTTCCAGATGAAATAGTGATGGTTCTCCGAAGTCATTACCACCAAGCTGCTTGAGCTTCGTGATGAACTATAATATAGCAGGGACATATATGATGATCCTTGAGATATTCGCGATGTTTGACACCACAAAAGTAGAGATCAAGAAGGAGCATCAATTGTTGATGGTTGGTGAAACCACTAGTTTAAAGAAGGGCAAGGGCAAAAAGGGATGCTTCATGAAACGGCAAATCAGCTGCTGCTCTAGTGAAGAAACCCAAGGTTGACCCAAACCCAAGACTAAGTGCTTCTGTAATAAGGGGAATAGCCACTGGAGCAAAATTACCCTAGATACTTCGTAGATAAGAAGGCTGGCAAGGTCGATAGAAGTATATTGGATATACATTGTGCTAATGTGTACTTTACTAGTACTCCTAGTAGCACCAGGTATTAGATATCGGTTCGGTTGCTAAGTGTTAGTAACTCGAAATAAAAGCTACGGAATAAACGGAGACTAGCTAAAGGTGAGCTGACTATATGTGCTGGAAGTGTTTCCAATGTTGATATGATCAAGCATCGCACGCTCCCTCTACCATCGAGATTGGTGTTTGCGTTGAGCATAGACATGATTGGATTATGTCTATCGCAATACGGTTATTCATTTAAGGAGAATAATGGTTACTCTGTTTATTTGAATAATATCTTCAATGGTCTTGCACCTGAAATGAATGGTTTATTGAATCTCGATCGTAGTGATACACATGTTCATGCCAAAAGATAGTAATGATAGTACCACCTACTTGTGGCACTGCCACGTAAGTCATATCGGTATAAAACGCATGAAGAAGCTCCATGTTGATGGATCTTTGGACTCACTCATTTTTGAAAAGTTTGAGACACGCGAACCATGTCTATTGGTGTATATGCCTGAAGAAACTCCATGCAAATGGACCGTTTGGACTCACTTGATTTTGAATCACTTGAGACATGCAAATCATACCACATGGGCAAGATGACTGAAAGCCTCGTTTTCAGTAAAATGGAACTAGAAAGCAACTTGTTGGAAGTAATACATTTTGATGTGTGCAGTCCAATGAGTGCTGAGGCGTGTAGTGGATATTGTTATGTTCTTACTTCACAGATGATTTGAGTAGATGTTGAATATATTTACTTGATGAATCACGAGTCTGAATTATTGAAAGGTTCAAGTAATTTCAGGGTGAAGTTGAAAGATCATCGTGACAAAAGGATAAAAGATCTATGATATGATCATAGAGATGAATATCCGAATTACGAGTTTGGCACAGAATTAAGACATTGTGGAAATTGTTTCACAACCAATACAGCCAGGAACACCATGGTGTGATGGTGTGTCCGTACATCATAACTGCACCCTATCGGATATGATGCATACCATGATGTCTCTTATCGAATTACCACGATAGTTTATGGGTTAGGCATTAGAGACAACCACATTCACTTTAAATAGGGCACCACGTAATTCCGATGAGATGACACCGTATGAACTATGGTTTAGAGAAACCTAAGCTGTCATTTCTTAAAAGTTTGGGGCTACGACGCTTATGTGAAAAAGTTTTAGGCTGATAAGCTCGAACCCAAAGCGGATAAATGCATCTTCATAGGACACCCAAAACAGTTGGGTATACCTCCTGTCTCAGATTCGAAAGCAATAAGGGATTGTTTCTAGAATCGGGTCCTTTCTCGAGGAAAAGTTTCTCTTGAAAGAATTGAGTGGGAGGATGGTGGAGACTTGATGAGGTTATTGAACCGTCTCTTCAACTAGTGTGTGGCAGAGCACAGGGAGTTGTTCCTGTGGCACCTACACCAATTGAAGTGGAAGCTTATGATAGTGATCATGAAACTTCAGATCAAGTCACTACCAAACCTCGTGGGATGACAAGGATGCGTACTACTTCAGAGTGGTACGTATTCCTGTCTTGGAAGTAATGTTGCTAGACAACAATGAACCTACGAGCTATGGAGAAGCGATGGTGGGCCTGGATTCCAAAATGGCTCGAGGCCATATAATCCGAGAGAGGATCCATATATGAAAACAAAGTGTAGACTTTGGGAGAACTACTTGATGGTCGTAAGGCTGTTAGGTACATATGGATTTTGAAAGGAAGACGGACAATGATGGTAAGTATCACCATTAAGAAAGCTCAACTTGTCGTTAAGATGTTTTCCGACAAGTTCAAGGAGTTGACTGCGATGAGACTTTCTCACTCGTAGCGATGCTAAGAGTCTGTTGGAATTATATTAGCAATTACTGCATTATTTGTGAAATCTTGCAGATAGGATGCCAAAAACCATTGTTTCCTTGACGATTTTTGAGGAAAGGTTGTATGTGATACAACCGGAAGGTTTTGTTAATCCTGAAAGATGCTAATAAGTATGCAAAGCTCCAGCAATCCTTCTAAGGACTGGAGTAAGCATCTCGGAGTTGGAATGTGTGCTTTGATAAGATGATCAAAGTTTTGGGTGTATACAAAGTTTATGAGAAACTTGTATTTCCAAAGAAGTGAGTGGGAGCACTATAGAATTTCTGATAAATATATGTTGACATATTGTTGATCAGAAATGACGTAGAATTTCTGGAAAGCATATAGGGTTATTTGGAAACTATTTTTCAATGGAAAGCCTAGATTAAGCTACTTGAACATTGAGCATCAAGATCTATAAGGATAGATCAAAATTCTTAATGGTACTTTCAAATGGGCACATACCTTGACATGATCTTGAAGGTGTTCAAGATGGACCAGTCAAAGAAGGAGTTCTTGCCTGAGTTGTAAGGTATGAAGTTAAGACTTAAAGCTTGACCACAGCAGAATAGAGAGAAAGGACGAAGGTCGTCCCCTATGCTTAAGACATAGGCCCTACAGTATGCTATGCTGTGTACCGCACCTGAAATGTGCCTTGCCATGAGTCAGTCAAGGGGTACAAGAGTGATCCAAGAATGGAACACAAGACAGCGGTCAAAGTTATCCTTAGTAACTAGTGGACTAAGGAATTTTCTCGATTATGGAGGTGGTAAAAGAGTTCGTCGTAAAGGGTTACACCGATGAAAACTTTGACACTAATCCAGATTATTCTGAGTAGTAAACTGGATTCATATAGTAGAACAGTTATTTGGAATAGCTCCAAATGTAGCGTAGTAGTTGCATCTACAAGATGACATAAGAAATTTGCGAAGTACATACGGATCTGAAAGATTCAGACCCGTTGACTATAACATCTCTCACAAGCATAACATGATCAAACCCAGAACTCATCGAGTGTTAATCGCATGGTAATGTGAACTAGATTATTGACTCTAGTTAACTCTTTGGGTGTTAGTCACATGGGGATGTGACCTTGAGTGTTAATCACATATAGATGTGAACTGGATTATTGACTATAGTGCAAGTGGGAGACTGTTGGAAATGTGCCCTAGATGCAATAATAAATTAGTTATTATTATATTTCCTTGTTCATGATAATCGTTTATTATCCATGCTATAATTGTATTGATAGGAAACTCAGATACATGTGTGGATACATAGACAACACCATGTCCCTAGTAAGCCTCTAGTTGACTAGCTCGTTGATCAATAGATGGTTACGGTTTCCTGGCCATGGACATTGGATGTCGTTGATAACGGGATCACATCATTAGGAGAATGATGTGATGGACAAGACCCAATCCTAAGCCTAGCACAAGATCATGTAGTTCGTATGCTAAAGCTTTTCTAATGTCAAGTATCATTTCCTTAGACCATGAGATTGTGCAACTCCCGGATACCGTAGGAGTGCTTTGGGTGTGCCAAACGTCACAACGTAACTGGGTGGCTATAAAGGTACACTACAGGTATCTCCGAAAGTGTCTGTTGGGTTGGCACGAATCGAGACTGGGATTTGTCACTGCGTGTAAACGGAGAGGTATCTCTGGGCCCACTCGGTAGGACATCATCATAATGTGCACAATGTGATCAAGGAGTTGATCACGGGATGATGTGTTACGAAACAAGTAAAGAGACTTGCCGGTAATGATATTGAACAAGGTATCGGGATACCGACGATCGAATCTCGGGCAAGTATCGTACCGCTAGACAAAGGGAATTGTATACGTGATTGATTAAGTCCTTGACATCGTGGTTCATCCGATGAGATCATCGTGGAACATGTGGGAGCCAACATGGGTATCCAGATCCCGCTGTTGGTTATTGACCGGAGAGTCATCTCGGTCATGTCTGCATGTCTCCCGAACCCGTAGGGTCTACACACTTAAGGTTCGGTGACGCTAGGGTTATAGAGATATTAGTATGTGGTAACCCGAAAGTTGTTCGGAGTCCCGGATGAGATCCTGGACGTCATGAGGAGTTCCAGAATGGTCCAGAGGTAAAGAATTATATATATAGGAAGTGCTATTTCGGCCATCGGGACAAGTTTTGGGGTCACCGGTATTGTACCGGGACCACCGGAAGGGTCCCGAGGGTCCACCGGGTGGGGCCACCTACCCGGGGGGGCACATGGGCTGTAGGGGTATGCGCCTTGGCCTGTATGGGCCAAGGGCACCAGCCCCAAGAGGCCCATATGCCAAGAATCAAGGGAGAGGAAGAGTCCTAAAGGGGGAAGGCACCTCCGAGGTGCCTTGGGGAGGAGGGACTCCTCCCTGGCCGCACCCTTCCTTGGAGGAAGGGACAAGGCTGCGCCCCCCCCCTCTCCCTTGGCCCTATATATAGTGGGGGGAAGGGACGGCAACCTAACCTAAGCCCTGGCGCCTCCCTCTCTCTCCCATGACACATCTCCCTCCTCCCGCAGCGCTTGGCGAAGCCCTGTTGGAATCCCGCTACTTCCACCACCACGCCGTCGTGCTGCTGGATCTCCATCAACCTCTCCTCCCCCCTTGCTGGATCAAGAAGGAGGAGACGTCGCTGCTCCGTACGTGTGTTGAACGCGGAGGTGCCGTCCGTTCGGCGCTAGGATCATCTGTGATTTGGATCACAACGAGTACAACTCCATCAACCCCGTTCTCTTGAACGCTTCCGCGCGCGATCTACAAGGGTATGTAGATCCACTCCTCCCTCGTTGCTAGATGACTCCATAGATAGATCTTGGTGACACGTAGGAAAATTTTGAATTTATGCTACGTTCCCCAACAGCAACTGGCAGGGTGGCTCGGCAAGAACCAACTGCAACGCCTCCGGTCTGTCAAGCTGAAGACGCGGGCAGGGCCACTGTGACATTCGCTGCACCCTTGCCGAGTGGGCATCCCACGCGGTCGACCGCGCCTGTGGTTCCTTCAACTATCCAACTCCACACCATGGAGCCTCTAGCAGCCGCACATGGGTCATCTGCACATTTTTTCACCAGCTACCCCGTCCCGGACAACCAGTCGGAAGCAGCTGCAGAAGCCATCCGACAGGCTGATGTGATGATGGAGCGGGTGAAGATAGTGCACGAGAGCAGTCAGGCTACCTACGACGCTAGTGCCACCCTTCGGGCCAACGTCCAGGTGAGTAGACTTTCCGACTATTTTTGTTCTTGAAAAATCATCTTCTGCACAATCTCCTGTTGTTCGCGTTGAATTAGAGCACCCAGTGGGTGTTGCTATCGTTTTTGGTAGTTTCGCTCTTCCACTCGGTCTGGGCGAGTGGGATCAGAACCGGTGGGGGCACGCCAAGTGCACCCACTGGGTTTAGTCCCCGAGACCGTGGTCGACTGCTGGCAGTCGACTGTGGTCTGAGTTCTTCTTTCTTGACGACGCAATTGTTCTTTCTCTCTTTTTTTACTCCTTGCACTCGACTCCGGCGGTCCGATCGAGTGGGATCAGAACCGGTGGGGGCACGCCAAGTGCACCCACCGGGTGTAGTCCCCGAGACCACGGTCGACTGCTGGCAGTCGACTGGGATCTGAACAGCTTGTTGTCCACTTCTTTAGGTTTTATTCACTCAGAAATGAACTGCCTTCGAACCTATCGATTGATCTATCTCTTGCCTCCTGCAGAAGTCTTGTACTCTTATCTCCAAGTTTGCCGAACTCGAAGAGAAGCAGAGGCAACTCAACTTAGACTTGGAATTGGCTCAGCAAAATCTGAAAAAAGCTCAAGACGAGGCCGCTAGTATGGAAGGTAACTGATTGCCGACTGAACTTCAATATATCTCTTTGATCTCTTTTTTTGATTCGATTATTTCTTTTGCAAAGAAAATGAAGTTGGCTCTGGACAAGAAGGACTCAGACCTCGCCGCCGCGCAAAAAGCAGCCCAAGACAAAACCGTTCTCGCAGTCAAGAAGCTTGCTTCAGTCGGAACGCTTGAAGGAGAGGTGACTAGACTGACATCTTGTCTTAATGAAGCTAACCGCGAAGTGACCAGCCTGAAGAAGGATAAGGTCGTCCTGAACGAAAAGTTGGAGTTTGCGATCCACAAGAGGAACGACACAGAAGCTTATCTGAGGACCCTCGCCAAGAAGCTTTATCTCGTGCTGGGAGGTATTTCTTTTAATCCGACTGTGTTGATTCTTGCCATCGGATTTTGCTCGGTTGATTGAACTGACTTTTGGCTGCAGAACTCTGTCAAGACTTTGACAAAGAAACTGGAAGGGTCGAGACGGGTCTGGACCCTATCGCTTCCCCGGTCTGCGACAAAACTGCAATGAACGTGCTCCGACTGGAGTCCCATATCGCCAGCGCCACAAGCTACCTTGCACGCCTGAAGGAGGTTGTCTCTCGAATCGACTCGATGCTTTGGCCAGGGCGACGCTATAGAATGATCTGGAATCTCTGATGACTCGACTGAACGAGATCCCTGACCGAGTGCAAGAATGGAAGAAATCCTCTGCCTGGTGTGGTGCTGATGTGGCGCTGTCCCTGGTGTGAGTCCATTGCAAGGAGGCTCGTGAAGACAAGCTGGCTGCGATCAAAGTCGCTAATACCAAAAAGCACGACTTCCAGTCCTTCATGGAGACTTCCATTGCTGCCGCCACTCAGATCGCTGATGGGATCGATCTGGACTCATTCGTGGAGCCTGCCAGCCCTCCTCCGGCAGAGTGAACAATCTTATGAAACTTGGATACGCTTTAAATTTGCCTCGGAATGCCGAGTGGTTTCTGTAACCGTTAAACTCCTTCGGGCTTGGTGTCTGAGTACCTTTGATTCGCTGCTTGGAACCTTTTAGTATTTATCTGAATTTGGTTTATCTCCGAATGTGCTTGTGTTTGCCTTCGGATGGACTTTGCTTGAAGCACCTCTTAGTCCTTGCGGATAGGGATGGAGCGGACGTTGTATTTGTGCCGCAGCTCCGAAGGAGAAGGTGGCAGTCGACCCGCACCTCGTCGTCCTTGCGGATAAGGATGGAGCGGACGTTGTATTTGGGCCGCAGCTCCGAAGGAGAAGGTTGCAGTCGACCTGCACCTCGTCGTCCTTGCAGATAGGGATGGAGCGGACGTTGTATTTGTGCCGCAGCTCCGAAGGAGAAGGTTGCAGTCGACCTGCACCTCGTCGTCCTTGCGGATAGGGATGGAGCGGACGTTGTATTTGTGCCGCAGCTCCGAAGGAGAAGGTTGCAGTCGACCTGCACCTCGTCGTCCTTGCGGATAGGGATGGAGTGGACGTTGTATTTGTGCCGCAGCTCCGAAGGAGAAGGTTGCAGTCGACCTGCACCTCGTCGTCCTTGCGGATAGGAATGGGTCTCAAACTTAGGCGAGCACTGGACTGCAGCTAAGCCCCCGAGTGGGAGGATTGCTCTCCACTCGGTAGGATTTTTCCAAACTTAGGCGAGTGCTGGGCTGCCGTTAAGCCTCTTAGCGAGAGAACTTAGGCGAGTGCTCGAGCGCAGCTAAGCCTCCGAGTGCGAGGACTGCTCTCCACTCGGTAGTTTTTTTTTAAAACTTAGGCGAATGCTAGACTGCCGTTAAGTCTCTTAGTGAGAGAACTTAGGAGAGTGCTCGACTGCAGCTAAGCCCCCGAGTGGGAGGACTGCTCTCCACTCGGTAGGATTTTTTCAAACTTAGGCGAGTGCTGGACTGCTGTTAAGCTTCTTAGTGAGAGAACTTAGGCAAGTGCTCGACTGCACCTAAGCCCCCGAGTGGGAGGATTGCTCTCCATTTGGTAGGATTTTTTCAAACTTAGGCGAGTGCTGGACTGCCGTTAAGCTTCTTAGTGAGAGAATTTAGGCGAGTGCTCGACTGCAGCTAAGCCCCCGAGTGGGAGGACTGCTCTCCACTCGGTAGGATTTGTTCAAACTTAGGCGAGTGCTGGACTGCCGTTAAGCCTCTTAGTGAGAGAACTTAGGCGAGTGCTCGACTGCAGCTAAGCCCCCAAGTGGGAGGATCGCTCTCCACTTGGTAGGATTTTTTCAAACTTAGGCGAGTGCTGGACTACCGTTAAGCCTCTTAGTGAGAGAACTTAGGCGAGTGCTCGACTGTAGCTAAGCCCCCGAGTGGGAGGATCGCTTTCCACTCGGTAGGATTTTTTCGAACTTAGGCGGAACGGATTCGCGACTAAGCCCACCCATTGGGGGATTTCAAGAGTAAATAAGAACAACACAATCGAATGAGAGAACCGTAAGCTCTTGTCTTTGATAAACAAATTACAAAAGGTGTTGCTTATTACATTTTATTCAAACGAGTGTTTAAGTATAAAAGGGGCGGAGCAGCTCCGCGTTCCAAGCCTGTGGCTCGTCTTTCTGATGCTCGATACTGTAAAGATGGTATGCTCCATTGTGGAGAACTTTGGTGACGATGAAGGGGCCTTCCCAAGTTGGAGCGAGCTTGTGTGGTTTCTGCTGGTCCACTCGAAGAACCAAGTCTCCTTCTTGAAAGGCCCGACCCCTCACATTCCTGGCATGGAATCGACGCAAATCTTGCTGATAAATGGTCGAGCGGATCAAGTCCATCTCTCTTTCCTCCTCTAAGAGATCGACTGAATCTTGCCGGGCCTGCTCTGCTTCTGCTTCAGAGAAGAGTTCAACTCGGGGTGTGTTGTGGAGCAAGTCACTTGGCAGAACAGCTTCGGCTCCATAGACTAAGAAGAAAGGAGTTCTTCTAGTCGACCGATTAGGAGTTGTTCTTAAACCCCACAGAACTAACGGAAGTTCATCAACCCAAGCACCTGCTGCGTGTTTGAGATCATGCATCAGTCGGGGCTTCAGTCCTTTGAGAATTAGGCCATTGGATCTTTCTGCTTGTCCGTTCGACTGCGGGTGAGCAACAGAAGCATAGTCGACTCGAGTGCCCTGAGAGGTGCAGAAAATTCTGAACTCATCGGAATCGAAGTTCGATCCGTTGTCCGTGATGATGCTCTGTGGGACTCCATATCTGAATGTCAATTCTCTGATAAAACTGACAGCGGTGCTAGCGTCAAGGTTCTTGATAGGTTTGGCTTCGATCCATTTGGTAAACTTGTCGACTGCAACGAGCACGTGAGTGAAGCCGCTTTTGCCGGTCCTCAGTGGTCCAACCATATCCAGTCCCCAAACAGCGAAGGGCTAGACGAGGGGAATGGTCTTCAGGGCTGATGCTGGCTTGTGAGACATATCGGAGTAAAATTGACAGCCTTCACATCTGTCGACTATATCTTTCGCCATCTCATTTGCTCGTGGCCAATAGAATCCAGCTTGGTATGCTTTAGCCATGATGGCTCGAGAGGACGCATGGTGGCCACAAGTCCCTGAGTGGATGTCATCGAGGATCATTCGACCTTCTTCTGGTGTTATGCACTTCTGACCGACTCCAGTCACACTTTCTCTGAACAGTTGCCCTCATCACAGTAAAAGTTTTAGATCGGCGGACAATCTGTCGAGCTTCTTCTTCATCCTCTGGGAGCTCTTTCCTGAAGATGTACGCAATGTAGGGCATCGTCCAGTCAGGAGTAATGGCCAGAACCTCCATGATTAGGTCGACCACAGCTGGGACCTCGACTTCAGTCAGATCCGTGGCGCTCTTGGGTTGTGGGGGCTCTTCAGTGAAAGGGTCTTCCTGAACTGTCGGCGTGTGACTATGCTCCAAGAACACATTGCTAGGAATGGCTTCTCTCTTGGAACCTATCTTTGCCAATTCATCGGCTGCTTGATTTTTCAATCGGGGGACGTGGTGGAGTTCTAACCCCTCGAACTTCTTCTCAAGCTTTCTCACCGCGTTGCAGTAACCAGTCATGGATGGGCTTCTGACGTCCCACTCCTTCATCACTTGATTAACTACCAAATCTGAGTCGCCATAGACCATGAGGCGACGGACACCGAGTGAGATGGCCATGCACAACCCATACAGGAGCGCTTCATACTCTGCTTCATTGTTGGAGGAATCAAAGTGAATCTGGAGGACATATCTGAGCTTGTCTCCTCCGGGGGATACCAGAACTACTCCAACACCAGAACCGTTCAACATCTTGGATCCGTCAAAGAACATGGTCCAGTGCTCAGAGTGAACTTGAGTCGGCAGTTACTGTTCGATCCACTCGGCGAGGAAATCTGCTATTACTTGGGACTTGATAGCTTTCTTTGCCTCAAACTTGATATCCAAGGGAAGGAGTTCAATCGCCCATTTTGCCACTCGACCAGTTGCATCCCTGTTGTGCAGAATCTCTGACAATGGAGCGTCGCTGACGACTGTAACAGAGTGATCTGAGAAGTAGTGTGCAACCTTCTTCGTGGTCATGTAAATTCCATAGACAAGCTTCTGATAGTGAGGATATCTCTGCTTTGACGGGGTTAGGACTTCAAAAATATAATAAACTGGGTGTTGAACTTTGTACGCTTTTCCTTCTTCTTCCCGCTCGACCGTAAGTACTGTACTGACGACTTGTCCAGTGGCTGCTATATAAAGCAAAAGAGGCTCTTTGCTGATTGGAGCAGCAAGCACCGGCTGGGTGGAAAGCAGGGCTTTTAGCTCTGCAAATGCTGTATCAGCTTCTGGAGTCCACTCGAACTTATTTGATTTCTTCATCAGTCGGTAAAGAGGCAGCGCCTTTTCACCGAGGCGAGAAATGAATCGACCTAGGGCGGCCAAGCAACCAGTAAGCTTCTGGACATCATGCACACGCACAGGGCGTTTCATTTGGAGTACAGCGCCTACTTTCTCTGGGTTAGCATCGATTCCTCGTTCAGAAACAAGAAGACCAAGCAACTTTCCTCCTGGAACTCCAAACGCGCACTTTGATGGATTGAGCTTGATATCATACCTTCTGAGGTTGGCAAAGGTTTCAGCGAGTACGGTCAGCAGGTCGGAACCTTTACGTGACTTGACCACAATGTCATCCATGTATGCTTCCACATTCCGACTGACCTGAGTGAGCAGGCACTTCTGAATCATTCGCATAAATGTGGCTCCGGCGTTCTTCAAGCCGAATGGCATTGTGACATAACAGAAGCACCCTAACAGGGTGATAAAAGTTGTCTTTATTTCGTCGGGTCCGTATAGACGGATCTGGTGGTACCCGGAGTAGGCATCCAAAAAGGACAAACGCTCGCACCCAGCAGTCGAGTCGACTATCTGATCGATGCGAGGGAGAGGGAAGTGATCTTTCGGGCAGGCCCGATTGATATGCTTGAAATCGATGCACATGCGGAGTGAGTCATCTTTCTTTGGGACCATGACAACATTGGTAACAACTCGGAGTGGTAAGTCTCTCGGATAAACTCAGCTGCCAAAAGCCGAGCCACCTCTTCGTCGATTGCTTTTCTTTTCTGGATGGCGGACCGTCGAAGATGCTCTTTGACTGGTTTCACTTTCGGGTCGACTCGCAAACGATGCTCAACCAGTCCCCTGGGAACACCTGGCATGTCAAAAGGCTTCCATGCAAAGATGTTCTAGTTCTCACGGAGGAACTGGATGAGCGCTTCTTCCTATTTGGAGTCAAGTGTGGTCAAAATGTGGGTCAGAGCTGCATTGGGGTCCGTCGGGTGGATGTGAACAGACTTCGTCTCACCAGATGACTGAAATGCTGAATCCGTGGCTGGCTTCTTGGCTCGCAACAAGGCACTCGGGTCTGCATTTTTCTGGTATTCTTGCAATTCTACCACGGCCATCTGGGCATTGGCGATCTTTGAGCCCTTCTGGAAACACTCTTCCGCCTTTTTCTGATTACCAGAGATAGTGATCACTCCTCTGGGACCAGGCATCTTCAGTTTGAGGTACACGTAACAAGGTCGAGCCATGAATTGTGCATAAGCTGGCCTGCCCAGAATTGCATGATACGCACTCTGAAAATCCACGACTTCAAACGTCAACTTTTCTTTGCGGTAATTTTTGGCATCACCGAAAACCACGTTGAGTGCAATCTGACCGAGGGACGCAGCCTTCTTGCCTGGGATGACCCCATGGAAACTCATATGGCTTTCACTGAGTCTGGACATCAGAATGCCCATTCCTTTCAACGTTTCTGCATATAGAATGTTCAGGCCACTGCCACCGTCCATCAGGACCTTTGTCAGTCGAGTGCCTTCGACCACCGGGTCGACCACCAGTGCCTGCCTCCCAGGGGTGGTGATGTGCGCTGGGTGATCAGACTGGTCGAATGTAATGGTGGTCTGTGACCGTTTCAAGTAACTAGGTGTCGCCGGAGCGACCATGTTCACTTCTCTGTTGATGACTTTCAATCGACTCTTGTTTTTGACATCAGCAAAAATCATCAGAGTGGAATTAATGTGAGGATAACCATCATCATCTTCCCCTTCACTCTCAGCCTTGTCTGCCTCCTTCTCCTTTTCCTTGGGCTATTTCTCTCGGAACTGCTGGATCAGGAGCCGACACTGTCGAGTGGTATGCTTCGGGTAAATGAAATTACCTTCTTCGTCTTTTTTGGTGTGGATATGGCACGGCAGATCCAACACGTCATTTCCATCCTGATCTTTTACTTTCTTGGGGTTCCACGGCCCTTTGGGCTTCCCCTTGAACTTTCCTTGAACCACAGCCAAGGCCTCACCCGGAGCAGCTGGTTCGGCCTTGCGTTTTTGTTTCCGACTGGTGTTTCCTCCTCCGGCTTCGTGGGTGACTGCTTTGTGCTTGCCGCTCCGTAGTCGCTCCTCCTCTTCACCATTGGCATACTTGGTGGCGATTTCCATCATCCGAGTTAGAGTCATGTTTCCTGTCCGATCGAATTTCAGGTTCAACTCCCGGTACCTGACGCCTTCCTTGAAAGCACAAATTGCCTGATGATCAGACACATCTTCCATCGTGTGGTGCAGGGTGATCCACCTCTGGATATAATCTCTCAAAGTTTCATTCGGTTTCTGGATGCAACACTGTAATTCTGTTAAACCTGCTGGCCGCTTGCAAGTACCCTCAAACATTCTGACAAACACTCGGGCGAGATCTTCCCAAGTATAGATGCTGCCAGGTGCCAACTGATTCAGCCACGCCCTAGCCGAGCCCTCCAACATTAGAGGAAGATGTTTCATGGCCACCTCATCATTGCCGCCACCAATCTAGACAGCCACTCGGTAGTCTTCGAGCCAGGTGTCAGGCTTGGACTCTCCGGTGAACTTACTGACTCCAGTCGCCAACTTGAAGTTGGGGGGAATCACTGCAGCTCTGATAGCTCTACTGAAGCACTCTGGGCCATAGACATGCACCCTATTGCTGGTTTGCGGGCCTCTGTCATGGCCATCTCGGCGAGCTTTATTTCTGTCGACCAAGCCTTGTACGAGAATAGATCTCGCATGAAAGCCTGGCTCCCTGGGGTCGACTGGAATACCTCTTCCGACGCTGTTAGGGCGCCTGTCTTCATGTGGCCGCGACACGTATGACCCACTCCTTGGAGGAGGCGTGGGCACTCGACGGCGACCATCGCGATCGGCTCAACGATCATACTGCTCCTGGTTTCTGTACTGATCACGCCGCTCTCCACGTCCCTCATGCCTCGGGGGCGATCTCGGGCTATGGGCCGACTGGACCGTATCTGCGACCACAGATCTGCTATGGATCCTATCCCGCGACTGAGACACGGCCGTATTATGCTCTCCTGCTGCCCGGAGCAAGGCCCTGATCTGCGCCAGACCTCGGCCAGCTTCTGACTGGGAAGGTTGAATCGACTCTGCTATCTGGGCAGCAGCTGCTAGGTTTTGGATCGGTGTCCGGTATACCTGAGATGGAGGTGGAAAAAGTTGGCATCGGCTAGACTCAGGAGCACGTTGACGAGCGCGATCGTCGAGTGCGCGCTGTAGGTTCTCCAGCCGAGTGCGCTCAGCCAGATTAGCCAAGCGAGCCTGTTCCAAGGCCTGGGCCTCGGGCGTTTCTCCAACTATAGGAGTATGCGGTGCATCCATGTTTCGGCGACGAAGTTCTTCTCTCTGCTGCGAGGAGAGAGGCTCAGGGCGGTACTCCTTGTGAACGCGCGACAGATCGCCGTTCCCGTCACATCCGTCTTCACGATCGAAGCCAGGAGGACCGCGTTGTCCATTGACCATCAGGACTTCCGCTGCCGAGTCATTGCTGCCGCACTCGGATGCAGTCTCTACGGAGCCAGTCGACAGTTTGAACAGGCCGTAGAGAGACTCGTCGGGCTCGAGCGCCGCGACTTGTGGGGTGGCCGACTGGCGGGCCACCGCATGCTTCACCCACCGTTGAATCCTCGACCAGCCGGTGCGCTTGCTCCGGCGGGTCGCATGTAGGGGGAAGCCGTTAGAGTCGACTGGTACTGGGTCGACGGTTGCCACAGGAGGACGCCGCGGACGCACGCGTGAAAGTGCGTCTCCCCGCGGGCGGGGAGCGCGTCGACGTCGAGTGGTGCCTCCTGAAGCCAAGTAGAGTCGTCGGCGACAAACACGGGCGCGCCGAGACGGATCTCATGGCCCTCAGCCAAACCTCCGCCTGGAACCATGATGATGGGGATCAGAAAAATTGCAACTTCTCCAATAAGTCGCTAAGACACCTGCCCCACGGTGGGCGCCAACTGTCGTGGATCTAAGACTGACCGTAGAATGGGGGGTAGGTATGAAGAGGCAAGATCCTAGCTATGGAGTAGTTGTACACATGAGTTTTACGAGTTCGGGCCCTTCTCAGAGGAAGTAACAGCCCTACGTCTCGGTGCCCTGAGGTGGTCGACTGGATTATATGTGTGTGTGTGAGTTTACAAAAGTGCGAACCCCTGTCCCAGAGGAGGGAGGTGGCTTATATAGAGTGCGCCAGGACCCCAGCTCCCCTCCGTTACACATGGTTCAATGCTCATAAAGGAAAGGCGTTACTGGTAACATCTATAGTAAAATGTCATAAATGCTCATAATGCTATGGTTTAAGTCCTAACCGTTGCAGAGTGGAGGGTTCCTCATCTTCTAGTGGTCGAGTGTCTTCAAGGTGGTCGAGTGAGCGCATCTCCACGGTCGAGTGGATGATGATTTCTCTTCGACTGCTTCTGATTCTTTGTAAAGATGTCCTTGGGGAGGGTATGCTGGACAGGTCCATGACCCTACCCTAGGTACATAGCTTCATCAATGAATGCCCTCTCCGGCGGAGCTCCGGAACAGGCCCCAAGATGGGATCTCGTGGATATAGAAAGTTGCGGCGGTGGAATTAGGTTTTTGGCTCCTCTTCTGATCGTTTGGGGGTACGTAGGCAGGGGGCGCGCCCTAGGGGGGGCACCCCCACCCTCGTGACTGCCTTTCTGATGCCTTGGCATAGGGTCCAAGTCTCCTGGATCACGTTCGGTGAGAAAATCTCGTTCCCCAAGGTTTCATTCTGTTTGGACTCCGTTTGATAATCCGTTTCTTCGAAACACTGAAATAGGCAAAAACATCAATTCTGGGCTGGGCCTCCGGTTAATAGGTTAGTCCCAAAAATAATATAAAAGTGGAAAATAAAGCCCAATATAGTCCAAAACAGTAGATAATATAGTATGGAGCAATCAAAAATTGTAGATATGTTGGAGACGTATCATGGAGCATTGGGAGAGGCACCTGTATGGAGGTGGTCAGGAATCTGGGAGACTCACGCTGGTCGTAGCGCCGCAGCTAAAATTATAATGGCAAGTCAAATCACGGGGCCCCACCTGTCCAGCAGTAACTCGCTGTCAAATCACATAGCCCTACGTTTGCAGCAGCCTACTCCCTCGTCTTCTCGCGTCTCTGTCGAACCGACTAGGCGGAACTGCCCCGCCGCCTACCGCGCAGGAAAAGACCTGCCCTCGACTTTTAAATAGTATACATTATACTAATTTTGTATCCATGGATTGCGCCCGCGCCATGGAGCAAAGCGTCTAGAAATGAAGGAGAGACGGTGGTGTTGCAATAGAGAAGAGGGAGAGGCGAGACGGTGGTTTTGGAATGGAGATGATGGAGAGGAGAGGAGGTGGTTTTGCAATGGAGAAGAGGGAGAGGAGCGTGCGGCAGCGATTTAGGATTGGACGAGAGGGCCGGTGCGCTCTGACTGGATCAAAATCAAAATCAATTTGGTGACATGCATTCACATTTTGCTTGTCAAATACAGTACGTGGTCAAACTTTGACCCAAAATACGCAAAACAACAAAAAAATACTTCCAAGACCAGTGCCGCTCTTCCGCTCTTCTCCTCTTAAACCACCGGCGCTCCTCTCCCGTTCCAATCTAAATGCAGCACCGCTCCTATCCTCTTCCATTTCAAAACCACCGCCCCTCCTCTCCTGTTCCAGTCCAAAACCAGCGTCGCTCCTCTCCCATTCTAATCCAAAACTAGCGCTGCTCCTCTCCTCTTCCATTCAAAAACCACCGCCGGCGAGTGAAGGTGTTGTGGAGAAGTAGATCGATGGAGGAGTACAACCGATAGGTGAGGATCGCAGACGGCGACCCTGTAAAGCTAGCTAGGATGTTGGAGATACAGTCTTGGTTTGACAACAAGGACCAAGTAGCGGCGACGGCGACATCCTTGGCCAAATATCTGCAACAAAGTGAAAAGGCGGCGATACTCCCGGAGGGAGTCGCGCCGGAGTACATAGAGCTGCTCCTCTGGGCCATGGAGCAAACAGATTCACCGAATCCGATCGTGAGGGAGCAGTGGTGGGAGTATCGATCCCAGATGGAGCATCCACCCGAGATTGAAGGATCGAGCATCTACAGGGTGCCGTTTGTGAGGGTGTCCTGCCAGAGCGAGCCCGTGGAGTCTTCGTCGACCGAACCCAACTGCAAGAGGAGAAAAGCAGTTGGCCCGACGACGCTTCCCCGCCATCGTCTCCCTCGCCGTTCACATCATCTCACGGGGCGGCTGTCTGCCGCCGAAGAATAGGAGGGGGCTGCCCCCCCAGCCCAATAGTCGGGCAGGTTGTGAATTGTCAGGAGGAGCTTAGGGTTGTCAGTATTTGCAGGTTTTGAATAGTGTTTTGTGTTGTGTATTTTGAGAGTACTTTCAGATATGAATGTCTTTTGAATTTCAGATTTGCAGTATTGAGCATATGAAGTATTTTATGAATTCTAGATATCTATTTTTAGCACTTAAAAAATGTAGTTTCATAGGAGTATAAAAGTGCAGACAATGTGATTCTCAGAGAAGAAACTGCAAGTTTCAGTTTCAGATAAGAAACTGCAAGTTCAGTTTCAGATAAGAAACTGCAACTTTCAGAGGCAGAGCATTTATATTAACACGGCCTTTTCAAACAGGGTTATCATCATGTTGGGAGTTTTATTCATGGTCGAAAATGGAACTACCAGCCAGTTCACATCATGCTGATCAACATTCATGCATAGCACATCTTCATATGATGCACAGTCAAAATGCCCACACAATGTCGAGTGTGCGAAACACAGAGAAAATGAGGGATGAAGTTTTGGCAAGTGTTGGACGTGGTTCTGGGCTGCCCCGTCTAGGCTTTCATTTTTAACATGCGCATCCCACGTCCTCAGATGGGAGGTCCATAGGCCTGTTTGTATTTTCTTAGGGCCGTCATGTATCGACCGGCCTGTGGACCTCCCGTACGAGGTTTTATTTTTGGCAGCCCAATTTATGTATTTTTTTGAAGAAAACGCAGAGGTCTGTTCTATTTTTATATAAGAATAGGAACGTGAGGTCCAACTTATGTTTCCCTTCTAACTATATTGTATATATTTAAATTATTTTATATGTTGAATGTTTAGTTCACATAATTGGCAAATAGATGACCGCTCTCGCGATCCCCTTCGCCCCTGCCACCACCTCCACCCTCACCGCCGCCCCCGCCACTACCTCCACCCTCGCCGCCGCCATAGATCTCGCCGCCACCCCCCGCCTCCTGACTCCGGGCGCGCCTGCCCCCCTCAGCAAGTCCGCTCGCGCGCCCCATGGAGTCGCCGGCCATATCCACGGGGGAATGGCAAGAAGACAGGCAGATGTACAAGATGCATCTCCCACATGTCTACAAAGCCTTCCCGCGGATGCTCCAGCCGCTCGACTCCGTCGCGCCGGCGGTGCTGCGGGAGACTCGAGGGAGGAGATGGAGGGAGCGAGCGATGCGTATCCGCGATGACGCTCTCTCCTGGACCCAGTGCACGCGCGAATGGAGGGAAGCAGAGGAGGAAGCTGCGAGGGAGGAAGGCAAGGAGGGACCGAATCCGTTCTCTCACTCGCGCAGGTATGCTCGGATGTGCAAGGATCATGTGGATTGGGAGCTTCTGAATCTAGCCCTGCAGATCTACTTCAAAGGAGATTTCTCGGAGAAGCACAGGATGCCCCACCCCAGTGAGCCGCCGATTGCGTTCGTTCGACGGGCGAAGGAGAAGTGAATTCAGGAGATCCACGCCGTGCTGCAAGATGGGAATGCTTGACTGGACTCCTGCCCACCAGCACGCCACCGGAGCCGGAGTAGGTGGATCCCCTACCTTACCTCTCCCCCAAACCTACAGAAGATTGAAATTAGGCTTGCAATCTGCTTCAATTGAGCTATCTGGTGGTTATTTCTGCTTCCTGAGAGACAACATCTGGCTGGAGGATGAGAAGGAACCAGGAACTTCGATGAATTTCCCCTATCACAATGGGGGGGGAGCGCCGGTTGGGCAGTGGTACGGCCCACCTCCGCCTAAAATGGGGGCACAATCTGGGCAGGCTCCTGTAATTGCCCAAGATCAATCTGCTGGTGGTTCTGACTCTCAGATCAGTGGGAAATCTCAAGGCAAGAATCAGCAAAAGAAGAGATAGGACATCCAGAAAACTGCTCCTGCCCCTGCTTCGGGCCTTATGGCATACTCTGAGGTGATCTGCTACAACTTTGGGGAACTAGGTCATCATTTGGATAAATGTGTCAAGCCCAATAGTTGTTTTATCTGCAAAATGGTTACCCATAAAGTTGAGAATTGGCATGTCAGAAGGAAAACTCACAGTTCTACTAGATATGTTGGAAGTGCTGCTCCAGGATTATGTCCACCATTGACAGAATTTTTTGTGACACAGAATTAGATAGTTTTTTCCCCTTTCTAGTTGTAGAGCTCTGCCCAGATGTGGTAGTGACCACACTCCTTTTCTCTGGGACTCTGGTTTTAACCAAAATCCAAAGAGCAATAGTTTTAAATTTGAAAAGTGGTGGTTCCTTAGAGAAGATTTTACTGAACTAGTTAGGAAAATCTGGAATGAGCCTACTGGGAGCAGCTCCCCCCCTAGAAAATTGGCAGATCAAAATCAGGAGATTTAGAAGAACTACCAAAGGGTGGAATTCCAATGAGGAAGCTAATCTTAGAAGATACAAAAGGCTTCTCCTCCTTGAGTTTGATTCTCTAGATATTAAGGCAGAAACCACTGACCTCTCTGAGGCTGAGATTAATAGATTAAACTTTGTCCATGGAGAGCTCAAGAAAATTTGGCTTCAAGAAGAAATCAAAGCCAAACAAAGGTCTAGAGATAGGAACATTAAGGAGGGTGATAGAAATACTGCTTACTTCCATGCAGTAGCTAACCAGAGTAGGAGGAAAACCCTCATTCACTCCCTTGATGGCCCTAATGGCCCTGTTACTGAGGTAGATGAGATGCTGAAAGTGGCTAGTGACTTCTACAAAGACCTGTTTAAGAAAGAAAACCTTTCTGGGTTCTCTCTACAAAACAATTTTTTCTCTGCTTCTGAAAAAGTCTCTCCTGCTGAAAATGAGCTGGTAGAAGCCCCTTTTTCAGAGACAGAGGTGAAGGAAGCCATTTTTAGCTCTTACCCTGATGGGGCTCCTGGTCCTGATGGGATTCCCTTCTTGTTTTACCAGCATTTTTGGGACTTGGTGAAAAATGATCTCTTAGATCTTTTCCAAGCCTTTCATAGAGGAGAGTTGGATCCAGCAACTTACTCATGGGGGTCTGTTGGGGTCAAGTTAAATAATTGTGAAAGTGATTTTTTCCTTGCTGGTAAAGGCCTTAGGCAAGGTGACCCCATCTCCCCGCTTTTGTTTAATTTAGTAGTAGATGTTCTTACTAAAATGCTGAGCAAAGCTGCTGATCATAGTTTGATTGCAGGGCTCTGTCCTGAGGTCTGCCCTGGTGGCATCATCTGCCTTCAATATGCAGATGATACCATCCTTTTCTTAGACAATGACTCCACAAATGCTAGCAATCTGAAAACTGTTCTAACCTGGTTTGAACAAGTCTCAGGCATGAGAATCAACTACTCTAAAACTGAACTCATCCCTGTCAACATGGATGATCAGGAGTTAGCTGACTTCCTCTCTATTCTAGTCTGTAATAAAGGTAACTTCCCCATTAAGTAACTAGGTATCCCTCTCCACTATGATAAACTAAGGAGAGAGGATATTCAACCCCTTCTGGATAAAATCATTAAAAGGATTGCTGGGTGGAGGGGCAAACTTCTCTCTTACAGAGGTAGATTGATCCTCATACAAGCTTGTTTGGCTAGCATTCCAGTGTATCTCCTCTCCTTCTTCAAGTTCCCTAAATGGGTAGTGAACCTCATCAATTCTCAGATGTCTCATTGCTTGTGGAATGATTTTGAGGGAAATAGGAAGCTACACCTTGCTAATTGGGCCCTAGTCTCTATGAAAAAACATTTTGGAGGCCTAGGCATACCTAACCTCCAAGAAATTAACATCTGTCTTCTAGGGTCTTGGATTAAAAGATTCTATGAGGAAGACCTGAAACCCTAGAAGCTTCTTATTGCCCATAAATACCTAGGAAATAAACCTAATATTTTTGTCCCTTCCTCCAACCCTAAGACCTCTAGATTCTGGAAAGGATTAAAATCTATTATGCATGCTGTGAAATTTGGCTACAGATGCACATCCCCTCTAGCAGTCCAATTTTCGCCTATTTACTCTGTCCGCAATGAGCTTAACAAAAGTGTCAATGAAGTTTGGGACGGTCACTCTTTTAGAAGGAACTTTAGTGATAGTCTCATGGAACAATGCTTCCAGTTGGAGGAAATTGCCAAAAGCATTACCTTTACTGCCGAGCCGAATGCCCTGATTTGGTAGCTGGACAATAGAGGGAAGTATTCCTCTAGCTCCCTCTATCATGTTATCAACTTTAGAGGGGTTCAACCCGTGTTTATCCCTGCTGTCTGGAAATTGAGAGTTCCCCCTAAAATTCATGTATTTCTCTGGCTTCTCTCCAAAAACAAATTGATGACTAGGGATAACCTTAGGAAGAGACACATCATCAAACCCCTTGATTGTGTTTACTGCTTGGAACAAGAGTCTTGTTCTCACCTATTTTTTGAATGTATAGTTGCTAAACATCTCTGGGCCCACATTGAGGAATATTTCTCTAGTTAGATTGGCTCATCCTTTGAATCCGTCGCCAGATTCTAGATTGCTACCAAAAAGTGCTCAGTTTTTAAACACTGTTAGCTCAGCTGTCCTTTGGTGCCTCTGGAAATATAGACATGCTATGATTTTCAGTAACACCTCCTGGATTTCCATTCAGCAGGTCTTGAGGTTGATCAGGAACATGGTGAGGAACTGGGCGATTCTCTCCTCCGGATCGGACAAGGACAAGTTGATGAGCTTCGTGGAAACCCTAACATGACCCCTCCAGAAACCGTTGGCGATCACTTGTGGCTGAACAAGGCTCGACCTGCTCTGGGGATGGACCCGTGGGCTCGTCTCAAGATCTCTGATGAAGATGATGGGCACCTGACGCCAAAAAAGAGGGACATCCACCATGCTACACCTTCCAGCCCGGTGTCTCCGCTTGCTTACTGGTCGCCCCAGGCTGACACGACCCCTCGGCTGAAGACCATGAAGGCTTCGCTGCACCCTCCTTGTGTCATTTGAGTGCTCTATCCGCTCTGCCTTTGGCACCGCTCGGGCGATTTGTGTTATTCAGAGAACATGTTCATCCACCCCCTAGTTTGTAGCTTTTCTACCTTTGCTTTCGAACTGCTCTTTGAGCTGCTGTATCAGAATATGTTGTGGTTTCGTTCTCAACAATGGAACCGGGGAGATGCTCCCTGTTTTTCTAAAAAATATATTTTATATGTTATTATATAAAGCTTGGTAAGACTGTAAATTTAAGGACGAATGTAATAATATCACTTATTATTGAAATATATTTAAGGACGAATGTAATAATATCACTTATTATTTTCCACCACCTTGGATGTGCTCGGCGCGGCGTGGTCAACGTGGTCAACGAACGACACCATCGGAAGTAGACTGTGCATGGAGAGGCTGACAGCTGGGTCCACAGCCGCACACAAGGAAATGCCTCCTTATTATGCGCAAAATAATGATTCCTCCACCTGACATCTGGGACCTACCGGAAGGGCCTCTATATTTCGCGAAATAAAGTGCCCCCCACTGACATGTCGGACCCACCAGCTATCTTCGCACGCAATGAAGTGCCTCCTTATTACACACAAAAAAATGAATATTCCCCCTGCCAGCTGGAACCCAACATAGTGGGAGGCTGACTTGTGGGCCTACCAAGTTGACGGGGACGGAGGGCTTTGTCAACTTAGTCAATATGAACGATTCTAGCTCCTGTTACCATATGATATTCATCCAACGGCCTTAGTGCTTCTTCAACCTCTGGTCTTCTTGCTCTAGCCGCCCAAACCAGCGCCAGTCATACCGCATGCTCCTGCTTCCCGTGGATGGCTGTGATGCCGCGGAGGCCTCACCGCCCCCCTACTACTCCCACCGCTGGCCAGGCCATTCCTCTACTCACCCACACCCCCTGTTATTCTGCGGCGACAGCAGCCTCACACCGCAGCCGAACCAGTGAACCTCGTACTCCTCTTCGCGTGGGCATCCACTGCTGCGTCTTCCCTGGCTCCGAGTCGTCCCCTTCCTAGTCCTCGCCGTCGTCCACCGCCCTGGTGCTCTAAGCGCGGTGTGGTCAACATGGTCAATGACCGACTTCCATCGGAAGAGTACTATACGTGGAGAGGCTGGCAGCTAGGTCCACGGCAGCCGCAAGGAAGTGCCTCCTTATTACGCAGAAAATAATTATTCCTCCACCTGACAGCGGGGACTCACCGGACGGGCCACCAGTATTTTGCGAAAAAATTGTTTCCCCCTGACTGCTGGAACCCACCGGACGGGCCACCGTATTTCGCGAAAAAAACGTTCCCCCCGCTGTCAGCTCGGACACACCGAAAGTGCCTCCTTATTACGCACAAAATATGAATACTCCCCTGGCTAGCTGGGACCCACCTTGCTGGGAGGCTGACTTGTGGGCCTACTAAGTTAACGAGGACGAAGGGCTTTGTTAACTTAGTCAATATGAACGATTCTAGCTCCAGTGACCGTACGATGTCCATACAACGGCCATAGTGCTTCTTCAACCTCTGGTCTTCTTGCTCCAGCCGCCCAAAGCAGCGCCAGTCGTGCTGCATGCTCCTGCCTCCTGTGGCCGGCTGTGCTGCCGCAGAGGCCTCATCGCCCCTACTATTCCCACCGCTGGACAGGCCCTGCGGCGATGGCAGCCTCACACGGCAGCCGAACCAGTGAACCCTCGTAGTCCTCTCCGCGCGGGCTTCCACTGCCGTGTCGTCCCCTTCCTAGGCCTCGGCGTCGTCCACCGCCATGGTGCTCTCCATGCGGCGTGGTCAACGTGGTCAAGGAACGACTTCCATCGGAAGAGTACTGTACATGGAGAGGCTGACAGCTGGGTCCACGGCCACATCCCAGTTTTTTTGTGATTTGCCAAGTAAGTCGCTTTGTCAGGCCTGTTGGGCTGCAAATCTTTCAAGACGAGGAGATCTTTCATTCGGCTGGCCGAGAAAATGGCCCATCAGTAATGAGCAATGGTTTGTACATTTTTAAAACACATCAAACCGGCAATTAGTTTCAAATATCTTTTTTTTCATTTCAAGATTTTAAATTACATTAATTTTTATGCATGGAGAATTTGTTGGATTTTATATTGATATACATTTATTTTTAAAATCAGTTTGAATGTGAGTCAAAATTTCGGGATTAAAAACAGTTCGGACCACACCGAAATATGCAAAATTTTGTATAATTTTTTGACCGTTGCCACAATATGGGCTGTAATGCTAACAAAAAGAATATGGGCTCCAAAAAAACCTTAAGAATTAGCAAATGGGCTGTAAATTATTAGAAATAATGGCAGATGGGCTGTATGCTGTTTTCCACAGATTTGAGGCTTTCCTAAAAAAAGGTTGACGCACAAGCACTGAGTGTTGGATGTCCATCCAACGGCCGTTGTGCTTCTTCAATCTCTGCTCTTCTGGATCCAGCCGCTCAAACAAGTGCCGGGGGGACTGCCTGCTCCCTCCTCCTCGCGGTCGGCTGTGTTGCCACGCAGGCCTCACCGCCCGATCGTACTCCCATCGCTGGCCTAGCCATCCCTCCACTCACCCACACCTGTTGTTATTCTCCGGCAACGGCAGACGAACCAGTAAACCCTCGTACAGTCGTACTCCCCTCCGCGTGGGAAACAACTGCTGAGTCTTCCCTGCCTCCGTGTCGTCCCCTTCCTAGGCCTCGCCGTCGTCCACCGCCCTGGTGCTCTCGGTGCGGCGTGGTCAACGTGGTCAAGGAACGACTTCCATCAGACATGGACTGTACGTGGAGAGGCTGACAGCTGGGTCCACGGCCGCAGCAAGGAAGTGCCTCCTTATTATGCGGAAAATAATGATTCCTCCACCTGACAGCTGGGACCCACCGGATGGGCCACTGTATTTCGCAAAAAAACGTTTCCCCCTGACTGCCAGAACCCACCAACTACATCTTCGCACGCAAGGAAGTGCGTCCGGGCAAAACAACGATTCGCCCCCTGACTGCTGGGACCCACCAGCTACATCTTCGCAGGCAAGGAAGTGCCTGACAGTCGGGACCTACCTGGTCGAAGCGTACATAGCGTTGTCATTCTGGTCGCGAACGTGTACGTACATACTAGTCGATGTAGAGGCGCGCACGTGTCGTAGTAGAGGTGTGCACGTAGCATTTACACGTACGTACAGCGGCCAGGGTGCAAGAAATAAAATACGGCCATGTATGTGTACATACGGGTGGGGTCTCGAACGCCTCTTCGTGCATACGTACGGCCAGGGCTCGTGTACATGGCTGGGTCGGAACGGAGAAACAGCATCGTCGTCGTGTTCATGGGGAGGCAACGGAATGCGTCGTGTTCATGGGGAGGAAACGGAATGCGTTGTGTTCATGGGGAGGCAACGGAATGCGTCGTGTTCATCGGGAGGCAACGAAACGCGTGGGAGCTAACCGGATGGGTCGGAACGGAATGCGTGGTCATGTTCATCGGGAGGGCTTGGATGGAACAGGCGATGGAAACGTGGCCTGGCGTACCGCACAACAAAGGAAACGGACCTCCTACGTTCGGAACGGGGTCCTGTTGATCGGGAGGGGTCTGGTGTACCGCAAAACGGAGGAAACGAACCTCCTACGGTCGAAACGGGGGTCCTGTTCATCGGGAGGGGTGTGGCGTACCGCAAAACGGAGGAAACGGACTTGTGTTGGAGCGCTACGGTCGAAACGGGGGTCCTGTTCATCGGGAGGGGTGTGGCGTACCGCAAAACGGGACTCCACGGGATACTGTTCATCTCCACTATCGACCACTTCCAGCCTCCACGAGCTACTGTTCATCTACCGTCGACCTCCTCCAGCCTCCACCTGCGACTGTTCGTCCACGGGCTCCTGTTCATCCAGCCTCCACCGTGCGCTACTCCACCGGCTACTGTTCAACCAGCCCTCTCCACGGGCTCCTGTTCAACCACCCCTCCACGGACTATTGTTCATCCTGCCCTCCACCATCTATTGTTCATCCTGCCCTCCACGGGGTGGTCCTGTTCATCCAGCCCTCCACGGGGTCCTGTTCATCCAACCCCAACCGGCTCGATCGATCGGGGTCCTGTTCATCCAGAGGCAACACCACAGGGTCCTGTTCATCCACCCCCACCGGGAACTTGTTCATCCAACCCCCCTGCAACGCTCACTGTTCATCCAGAAGCAGCATCGATTGGCTTCAGTTAGCAGCAGTAGCGAAGGAATCGCTCGATCGGGTTCAGTTAACAGCCATCGATCGATCGCTCGGGTTCAGTAACTTGTAGCCTGCAGTGCAATCGCTCGGGTTCAGTTAGAGCCCAACGCCTCGCCCGGGTTCAGTTAGAGCCAACGCCTCGCACACACGCGCGTACGTGTACGAGAGAAACGCGCATCACTC
>NC_041382.1:682397970-682399733 GCF_002162155.2 Triticum dicoccoides
TACCACGGTTTTTTCCGTCATGGACGGCCCAAAGAATGTCATGCAGATGCGTCTCCCGCCCGCCTAGGACGAAAAGCCCATTTTCTGTCATGATTTTTTGTCATAGAAGTAGGAGCCCACCACATCTAAGATGATACCGGGTTTTTTCATAATTATCATCATAGAAGTGTCATATGTATGACATAATTTTTTTTTCGTTCGGCCCCAAATGTCATAGATGTGTCTTTTTTTGTAGTGCCCGTTGAGGTAACATAGTGTTATTCGAAATTTCTCCGGTTCCATGTTATTCGGAATGAGTTTGTTAACAAGACTTGATCAACCTTGTTAGTGGATTTCGTTTGATAATCATGAGATGGATGAAACTAGAAGGCACAACCTTCTGTACCACACTTTTACTTTCTGTTATTTATATTAAATAAAATAAAAACAAATATTTTTCTGTCGGTTATCTGATTATCCATGCAATATAAAAATACCCCGAAAATAAAAGTTCTCCAAATGCCCTGAAATTTAAATATGATTTTTTCTAGAATATTTGGCACTGAGAACACAACAGGGGGGTCAACCACCTGCCCATGAGGGTGGAGGGCACGCCCTACCCTCCTGGGCACCCCCCTGTCTCGTTGGCCCACGGTGGTCCTCCTCCACTTATCCTTTCACCCATACACTTCTTCTTCCTCCCCCAAACACGAATAACCAGCTCAAACCCGAGTCCAAGCTCGTTTTGCTGCCATTTTCGATCTCCTTGCTCAAAGCACCTCTCACAAAACTGCTTGGGGAGCTTGTTCCTTGGTATGTGACTCCTCCATTGGTCCAATTAGTTGTTGTTCTAGTGCTTTATTCATTGCAAATTTTTGCTGCTTAGGTGACCCTGTTCTTGAGCTTGTATGTCAAATTTATATGGTCAAAAGTAGTTTTGATGCATGATATACGCCCTAGGCACTTGTAGGAGTAGTTGCTATCAATATTATTGAGTTTGATTTACTTTTATTTTGAAGTTACTAAATTTTTTTAGAATTTTTCAGAGGAAGAAATATGCTTAGGAAAATGTTCCAAGGTGGTTCTTCAAGGAAGCAAGGACCCAGGCTTGCAATGCGTGATGCTGATGATGAGCCACCAAGAGACGCTCCAGTGCATTCTTGTGAATGGCCTTCTGAGAACTTTATGGATCGAGTGGGAATTAAGGAAGAATTTAACGCATATTTGCGTAACGCTGATCTTGTGAGCTTCGAGGAAGACAAGTGCAGCTGTCGGTGTCAAAACCGGGGGATCTCGGTTAGGGGGTCCCGAACTATGCGTCTAGGCCGATGGTAACAGGAGGCAGGGGACACGATGTTTTACCCAGGTTCGGGCCCTCTTAATGGAGGTAATACCCTACATCCTGCTTGATTGTTCTTGATATTATGAGTAGTACAAGAGTTGATCTACCACGAGATCGAAGAGGCTAAACCCTAAAAGCTAGCCTATGCACTACTAGAATCAGCTCATTTGCCATCTGCCAGCTCTTTGCTGTCAGCTAGCGGACGACAAAGAAGCTCTTTGCCATCAGCTACCCAAAAGCAGACGACAAAGAAATGGCAGACGGCAAAGAAGCTCTTTGCCGTCCGCGAGCTCTTTGCTGTCCGCTGGCAGACGGCAAAGAGAGGTGGCCCCCACCCCCCGCCCGTTTGGAAAAAAACTTAACGGCCCACCTCTTTGCTGTCTGCCAGCAGACGGCAAAGAGGCAAAAGGGCGGACAGCAAAGAGAGGCGGACGGCAAAGAG
>NC_041382.1:682402641-682403817 GCF_002162155.2 Triticum dicoccoides
AAATTTTGCGTCGGATCCGGAGCATAGCATGGGAAAATGAACCCAATCTACACATACATGGGTGGGATTAGGACCTATCATTACCTATTAGAGTGTAGGTTGCATGGACGTAATAAAATTGACAAAGTAGATCAACTGATGAATATATACATGGTGAATTACATATATAATTGTTGTGTGTCCAGTAGCTCTGAAAGTCAAGATGAGTGACCGTGCTTGGATGTATACCGGTCACACTGGTCAGAACAAATGGAGCGCTGAATGGTTCACAAAAACTAAGGGGTTTGTGCAAGCCGCATTTGCAAATGGCCAAAAGAAAACCTGGTGCCCCTGTTTCCGGTGTGGCAATTGGGAAAAGAAGACAGAGGCTGAAATGGGCAAACACCTGCAGAAGAGTGGTTTTACGCCCGATTATACGGTGTGGACATTTCATGGTGAGTCTGCCCAACGTGACCGAGCTGAGGTGGATCGTCGTTGCACCGACGAGCATGGTACCGGGATGGAAAACATGGTGCAACACTATGATGATGCTCGGGATTCGGACGAGGAGATGGAGGAATCTGCAAAGGCCTTCAATGAAATGTTGGAGTCTTCGAAACGTCCGCTCCACGAGCACACTGAGCTTTGTCAGTTGGATGCCATCTCACAAGTAATGGCTCTGAAGGCTCAGTTCAACTTGGGCAGAGAATGCTATGACGCAATTATGACAGTATTTGGACGCTTTCTACCCAAAGGCCATGTAATGCCTGCAAACCTGTACCAGTCGGACAAAATCCTCCGTGCACTGAAGATGCCCTATGAGAAGATACATGCCTGTGAGAAAGGATGTGCCTTATTTAGGCTTGACTATGCGGACTTGAACTATTGTCCCATTTGCAAGTCTTCCAGGTATATTATGGTAGACAACGGTATGGGTGAGAAGACACAGACCAAAATCCATGTTAGTGTTCTTCGGTATATGCCAATCGTACCAAGACTTCAACGTCTTTTCATGGTCGAAGAGACGGCCAGACAGATGACATGGCACAAAACAGGCAAAAGAACCGAACTAGATGCAGATGGGAATCTGATGATGGTACACACATCGGATGGTGTTGCGTGGAAAAAGTTTGATGAATTACATGCTGACAAAGCGGCAGATCCGAGGCATCCTCGAGTCGGCATCAGCACGGATGG
>NC_041382.1:682404515-682418250 GCF_002162155.2 Triticum dicoccoides
ATTATGCAAAGAAAGAACATTTTCCTGACGTTGATAATTCCAGGACCCAACTATCCGGGCAAAAATATGAATGTGTACATGCAGCCGCTTAAGGACGAATTGCAAGAAGCCTGGGATAATGGGTTCAAGACATACAACGCCTTTAGCAAACGGAACTTCATAATGCGTGTCTGGTACATGTACTGGATGCATGACTTGTCGGCGTATGCGCTATTCGTTGGCTGGTGTGTGCATGGAAGGTTCCCATGCCCCACATGCAAGGGAGCTCTTGAGTTTCGTTGGCTTCAGGCCGGTCGCAAGTTTTCTTGCTTCGACATGCATAGACAGTTCCTCGATCCTCGCCATAAGTTCAGGAAAGACAAGAAAAACTTCATCAGGGGTAGAGTTGTCAAAAACTCTGCACCACCTGCATTGACAGGCCAACAGACCCTGGATCAGTTAAACGCTCTCGAGCCAGATCCACAACGTCTAGGGTACTTCAAGGGGTATAATACTAAGCACGCGTGGACTCACAAAACATGCTTATGGGATCTGCCTTACTTCAAAGACCTCCTTTGCCCACACAACATCGACGTGATGCACACTGAGAAGAATATCACCGAGGCACTTTTTGGTACATTGTTCGGCATAGATGGGAAGTCAAAGGATAATACTAAGGCTAGAGTCGATCTGGAGGCGCTATGTGATAGGCCATTACAAAACATGAAAGAACCGAAAGGAAAGCAGAATTGGACGAAGCCAAAGGCATGGTTCAATCTTGGAAGGCCAGCTGTGAGGGAAATTCTCTTGTGGGTGCAACAGCAGTTGATGTTCCCCGATGGGTATGCAGCAAATCTAAAGAGGGGAGCGAATCTTGATAAACTGAAGATATTTGGTCTCAAGAGTCATGATTGGCACATATGGATTGAGCGGGTAATGCCGGTGATGTTGCGTGGCTTCATCCCTGAGGATGAATGGCTAGTACTGGCAGAACTCAGCTATTTCTTCCGTGTTCTTTGTGCGAAAGAACTATCGCCTGGCGTGCTAGAAGAAATGGAAGAGTTGGCGCTGGAGTTGATCTGCAAGTTAGAGAAGATCTTTCCACCGGGCTTCTTTAATCCAATGCAACATTTGATTTTGCATCTCCCGACCGAGGCAAGATTGGGGGGGGCCCGTGCAAAATCATTGGTGCTACCCAACTGAGAGGATGCAGAAGACGCTTCGAGAAAAATGTAAAAATAAACGTAGAATAGAAGCATCGATGACTGAGGCATTCATCACAAAGGAGGCGGCAAACTTCGTAACAGCGCATTACGAAGCCAAAAATCGTCATTTGCATAATCCGAAGCCTCGGTACAATGCTGACGAGCCTAAAAAGGGTGGATCCAACCTCAGCCTATTCAAAGCGAATCTCGCACCAGCTAGTGTTTCACATCCAGTATCTTTGGATAACGAAGAATGGCGGACCATTTCGTTGTATATCTTCAACAACCTGATAGAAGTGCGGCCGTACATCGAGTAAGTTCTCGGTACATTGTTTCGCAACTTCTATTTCCTTTGAACTACTCTTATTCCTGGATATGTCATACAGTCGATACATCGCCATATTCTCGTATGGAGCGAAGATCCAAAAGGATTCCGTCGAAGAGTATGAGCTTCTCGCAAAGCAAGGAGGTGGCTATCCCGGTTTCATCTCTTGGTTCAAACAAACGGTAATTTCTATTAGACAATTTCATTTCATTTGCTAATTTGTGCATAATGCAACAATCCTTTCATATTAAACTTGTAGGCTAATTCAGAGTCTATGGACGCCGAATTGAGACAAGTTGCTAATGGTTTTGACTATAAGGTCTGTTCATTTGACAAGTACGACATCAACGGGTATCGCTTTCGTACCTATGGCAAAGAGCTATCTATGGCCGACCGTAAGTCTACAAATTGTTGTGTATCTGCTATCGGTGAAGGAGGTACCGAGTATTATGGGAGAGTTGAAGCAATTTATGAACTTCTATTCTATGGTGAAAACCCACCGAATGTCGTAGTCTTCAAATGTTATTGGTTTCAGCCGAAGGAGACTAGAAGGGCTCATGAACATATAGGGCTAGTTGAAATCAACCAAAGCACTCGTTTAGATGTTCCTGATGTCTATATTATGGCTCAACAGGCGACCCAAGTATTCTATCTACCGTGGGCCTGCCAAACTAATCCAAATCTGAAAGGTTGGGATGTCGTTTATGAAGTGCCGCCATGTGCTAGGCTTTCTCCCCTAAAGGAAGAGGATTATGAACCTCACATTAACCCAGACACATATGAAGGAGAATTCTTCCAAGAGACACGTCTTTCCAAAAAGCGTTTCAAGAACCGCTATACTTCACCCCAAAACATTGAAGTAGACAGCGTCAATGAATCCGACATCACCCCAAAGGAGGAACAAGAAGAGCCGGAACAAGAAGAGGTTACTGCTGCGGATGACCTGTCAATGCTTGACCGATTACGTCAAGGTGGCCTTGCACATGTTGATGCCAATGAACCCTATGAGCCCATCATTGATTATAGTGATGATGATGATTATGCATTTATTGATGATACTGATCGAGATTATTAGTAGTGTCAGGTATTCAATTTTTTTATGTTGTACTTGATGATGATACACTTAAGTGATATACATATTATTATTCATGTCGGTACTTTTTTTATGTTGTACTAATTTCGTTTATTCTTTGTCATGGCAGGTGTTGAAAGATGGTGGGCGCTGGTCGGGAGCGCGCTGAGGCCCCTTCTTCGTCGACGCGTGGTGCGAGGTCTTCCATTCCACACGCACCTCTCCGCCGAGCGTTGCTGGACAGTATGGCGACACCACCGGGCCCTTCTTCGTCGACCGCAGTGCCCAGCAGGGGACGAGGTAAGAAGAAGAGAGGAGTTGGAGCACGTGGTCGCGGGAGAGGAGGTAGGGTGACTCATACGGCGCCTTCCTCGCCACCGCCCCCGGCTGTTTCACCCGAGCACGTGACTGCTAGGGTGGACTCGTCTGAGGAGGAGGCTGCACGGACTCCGGTCCACGAGCCTCCGGTCCACGAGTCTTCGGCCCACGAGCCTCGGGTCGACCTTCGGCCCACGAGACTTGGGCCCACGAGACCCCGGAGGAGCACATGTCTGGATGGGGTACCTGGCCGGGTCAGCCTGAGCATGGCGGGGAGTCGAGTGGCCATGCTGATGATGGCGGAGAGCCGACTGATGAGCAGGGGGAGGAGGGGGGCAACGTCTACCAGCATGGTGCTACACGGCTCCCGTCCGTGCCGGTGACCCGCGAGCAGAGGTGGTTGATTTTCCCTGATGGGGAGAGGTACGTAAGTGCATTTAATATTTTTGTACCTTCTGCATTCATGTTTCTTCAAATAACTAATGCGTATGCCTTGTCATGCTGCAGGGGTTGGGACCACCATCATAGTGTCCGCCGGCCCAACTCCGTCCTTGGAGTTCTTTGCTGGCAAAACTTCCCGGGGTTTGTCACGTTGCCTGGTGAGGGTCGACTTCCAGAGCTTGGATTGAGCTGGGAGCACTACGTGCCTTCCCCGGCCCCGCCGGATGAGATTATTGACGGTGTCGTGTGCGACACGAGGGCATACATGGTGATCAGAAAGTTCTGGGTAATTTCTCCTTTACACATTTAAAAATCTTCAACTAGCTAGTTATTAATTGTACTAATCAATATTGTCTCATTTGATTGCAGACATTCTACAGGTGTGAGGAGGGATACGAGGAGGATGCGGCACATGTTATCGAGAACGTCTGCAAGCGCCTACTCCGGAACGTCCATTTTACCTAAGTTAGCTCTAAAATGACCCATTTTACCTAGGTTAGCTTATAAATGATCCAGTTCATCCAAGTTAGCTCAAAAATGACCCATTTTACCTAGATTAGCTCCTAAATGATCCATTTTACCTACATTAGCTTTAAAATGACCCATTTCACCTAGGTTAACTCCAAAATGACCCATCTTACCTAGGTTATCTCATAAACGATCCATTTCAACTAATTTAGCTCATAAACGATCCATTTCACCAAGTTAGCTAAAAACGATCCATTTCACCTAAATTAGCTCTTAAATGATCCATTTCAACTAAGTTAGCTCAAAAAGATCCATTTCAACTAAATTAGCTCATAAATGATCCATTTCACCTAAGTTAGCTCAAAAACGATCCATTTCAACTAAGTTAGCTCATAAATGATCCATTTCACCTAAGTTAGCTAAAAAAACGATCCATTTCACCTTAGTTACCTCAAAAATGATCCATTTGACCTTAGTTAGCTCATAAACGACCCATTTCAACTAAGTTAGCTCATAAATGATCCATTTCACCTTAGCTAGCTCATAAACGACCCATTTCAACTTAGTTAGCTCATATATGATCCATTTCACGTAAGTTAGCTCATAAATGACATACTCTTCTTGTTCTAGTCTTCTTCTTGTTCTACTCTTCTTGTTCTAACTTTCTTATTTTTCATTTTGCAGATTTCATTCACTTGACGAAAGCTTGCATAGATGGAGTGCTCCTTATCCCTTTCTCTGTTTCTTTTGTATCGTTGAACTATGCATGTATCGTTGGATGAAACTATTGTAATATATATGGTTGGATGCCTCTATGTTGAACTTGTTATGTATGATGGAACTATGCATGTAATATATATGGTTGGATGATGAAGTTATGTGTTGGATATCTTATATGTTTGCTCTGTAATGGCCTTTTGAAATATATCTATATATGTCATATATATTTGTGATGACAATTGTTGGATTTAATAAAAAACAGATAAAAGAGCCAATATCCAGGCTCTTTGCCGTCTGCCACCGACGGCAACGGGCTCTTTTCCGTCTGCCGCGGACGGCAAAGAAGACACGTGGCATCCAGCTGTGCTTCCTGGGAGCTGACCCATTTGGTCAGTTTGCCTACAGTGGCAGACGGCAAAGACTTTGCCATCAGTGGCAGACGGCAAAGAACCTGCCATGTAGTGACGTGTAGATGACATCATACGGCGGACGGCAAAGACACTAGAAATTTTGCCGTCAGCGGCGGACGGCAAAGGCCTGCCGTTAGCCACTTAACGGACTGACAGCGCAATTATTGTCGTCCGCTCTCTTTGTCGTCCGCCGCAGACGGCAAAGGGCCTTTGCCGTCAGCCGCCAGAAGCAGACGGCAAAGTAGCTGTTTAACGTAGCCTACTTTGCCGGAGCCTTTTGCCGTCCGCGGCTGACGGCAAAGGCCTTTGCCGTCCGCCGTTCATGCCTTTGTCGTCCGTCGTGGCACATGGCAAAATAGCTGATTCCTGTAGTGATGGTATGATTGTTGTTGTTCGTCCTACGGACTACACCCTCCGGTTTATATAGACACCGGAGGGGGCTAGGGTTACACAGAGTCGGTTACAAGGAAGGAGATCTACATATCCGTATTGCCAAGCTTGCCTTCCACGCCAAGGAGAGTCCCATCCGGACACGGGACGAAGTCTTCAATCTTGTATCTTCATAGTCCAAACAGTCCGGCCAAAGGATATAATCACTACAAGAAAATTGAGATACTGTGACGAAAATTCTCGTGACAATGGTGGACAACATCACACAAATACGTAATGCGTGATGTTTTCCTAGGTAGCGTCACTGATTACTACAAATCGGTGACAATAGATGTCACTTAATAGCTTCGGCCCATGAGTGCACCTGGCTACCAATTTCTTGGACAGTTTGGTAATTTTGATGACAAACCTACAAGAGTCATCGAATATGAATGTGTGAGGATCACATTTTTGTCATGTAACGTCTAGCAATGGGACCTGCCATAGTGCTTGACGGGTTAACGAGCCATATGACCCGCGTAATAGTGTTGACAGTAGGACCCATCATAGTTTTTTCACAGTCTACTTACCAATTTAATTACGTTGTTCTATCTAATATAGACAGGTAATGGCCAGGGGAAAACTAATTTTGTTCCATCTAACATAAATAGGTAGTGGTTGAGGGGGAAAACCTGAATCCTGCGTTCATGAGCTCTTATTTCGTTCTATTAGAAAAAAGTGGAAATATGAGTTGGCAGAAAAAAGTTTGGTACAGGGACTTTGAACCTGGGATCATTATGGTCTCAAATAACGGCGTTGAAAATAAGCTAGAGTTTAGATGCTATCGTAAATTATGCTAAAATATATTTATTATGTTCTTTTTTGTACCCATATTTATTTTGTTCTTGGACGATATTCTTGTAGCATTTAGCAAGTTAGTCATTTGTTCGCGCCGAGGAGTGTGTGACTCGATCTGTAGGTTAGTAATTTCTTACCGAGCCGTATGTGATCGATCTGTTTGTTTATTCTGTGTTCTAGATGGCATCGCTCAGTTAGGCAAAGTAACTTCGTATGTGACGGGTATACCACAGCATGTGGCCTGGTTTTTCTTTTTCTTTTTGAGAATCAGCATGCGCCCCTTCTTTTAGAGTTTTCTATGTGGGCTAAAGCCCGCTCAACCCCGCCTATAAGTAGTGAATTTTTTCCCCTCGGCCACCTCCTCCTTCCCGAGCGAAACCCTACCTATCCGATCTGGTTCTCTCTCGCTCATGTGGCGGCAGCGGTAGATCGGAGGCAACAAAGCGCGACGACGGTGGCAGGAGTAGCTGCTCTCCTCTCCCTCTCCCTCTCCTGTCGAGTTCCTTCAGGGCGTCCCGCTGCGGAAGTTGCTCGTTGCGTGAGGGCCAGACATGGCGCACGGCGGCAGACCCTGCGTGCGCCGCGGCCGGACTAGACTGATCGCGCGGCGGCGGCCCAGCCAGTGTGCGTGTCATCCATTCCCAGTGTGATTGCTTGCATGCGTCTTCCGATCCCTATTGCAGGATTGAACCCTGTATCTCTGGTGCCATTCGTCTATACACTTCTCAATTCCATCGGTGCAAGTGAGGGAGAGGAGGAGACATTGTGATATGGGTATTTGGTTATGGCTTCCCGGAGTGACACCCCCAGTTCGCCTACGATACCCGCACCAGCTCCTTATCAGTGGCTACCGCCACAGGGTACATTTAACTAATTAGTCGGGCCGCTGTCGTCTAACCTTCCGCACTAGTGAGATACATCTTGTTGACCCTCTGTTTTTTCTTCTTCTTGGGTTTTGTCCATCAGGTTGACATGGAGCACAGGTCACAGGGGCACACCAGAGTTCCGGAGAAGACCGTCAAGCTCGACCAGCAACCTGGGTTAACATGTGTACAACGCTCAACTCTCTGCTCTCAGTTTAGATGAACCGCTTACATGCGGGGATTGGTTCAGATATCAGTTTTGTTTTGTTCCTCACTGTGAGTTCTTATTGGTCAATTGTGAGATGCTTCTATATTACTCCCTCCATCCCAAAATAAGTGACTCGACTTCGAGTCATTTATTTTGAGATGGAGGGAGTAGTAAATCTATTAAAGTTAGCTGTAGCAAAATATTTTCATTATGCTAATTCTCCCCCAGTACTGCTATGTTAATTTGTAGTTCCGAGCTCGTGGCAACTTTTTTAAGGGAGTGTGAGTAGATTTGCAAGTGAATTAATGTTGTAGAACTGCAGTGGGAGTTTTATGAGCGATTCAACATGATTTTGGCAAATTACTAATGGAGAACTAATTCACTAGAGTCCTTTGTGGCAATCAGAAGTGATACTGACTGTATGGTAATGCAGATAACTGTCCAAGCAAGCTGAGACTACATCTAAAGATGAAAGCCTAAATGAGCTCTTTTACCATAGCTTAATTGTAATTAATTTCTTTTGAGATGGAACTGTCTTATTGATCACACTTCTAATCAGTGTGTGCCAAAGACAACAGCTAAGTTTCTCAAAAGTTCTTCATTCTTTTTCCCTGTTCTAGGCTGCTTGAAGGTTTCTTCCTTTCGAGGCTTTGTTGAATATTCTGTTTTTTCGCACCATTTTAATTTGTGAAGGAGTACCTACTACAAATGCTAATTTGCTCCTCTTGGGATTTCGAACTTTGGGTTCTGCTATCATTTATGTATGTCCTATTAATTCCAATACTTGTCTTACTTTGTGATGCATTCATACATGTTTATTCCAATCTATTATTTCAGATGACCTTTGTTGCTCACAACTACGACATGTTTAGTTCTGTTCATATCACTTATTAGAAAAGTACTAACATGTATTTTTTTGTTAAGATTCCAACGTAGAGCTCTAGTTATAACTTGCATATGTCCTCTGTTGCAATAGTAGATGGTTTTCTGTAACTCATTCAAACTAATATTTATGTATTTGTTTGTAATAGGCTGATTCGTAAGTCATGTTTCAAGAAGTTGATATGAACAAAGGAGGATCAGACCAACTCTACCTGCCTTCAAGAAGTCACGAGAAGTGGCATCCAACAAAGGTTCCAAGTTCTGATGAAGGTGGGAGAGTGTCACACCAAAAAAGTCTCTATTGCTGACCTCCAAAATTAGAAAGGATGTTGTATCTGATGATTATGTACCTTGGGTTATTTTGGAATGGGCATGTAAGTGATGTGTAATATGCCCCCTGTTTAAGACTAGTTGGCTTGTAATGTGATGAGAAAATTGGTCAATGGAAAGATGGCCTTAAAACTGCCACAAGCACACTACGCGTTTTGAATCAAACCAGGCCAAAGCAATATTAGAGGAAGAACCTATAAAGAAAATAATTCTTAAAAGGCTAGCAAAAAATGGCAATTGCTTCACAAAAAGCGTGGGCTGGATCAACCTCTATTTGGTTGCAAATTGGCTATGGCCCACCAAAAATTAGAATCAAAAATAGAAAATGGGCTGAATTATTGGGCTTGGCCCATTTGGAAACCAAGTGTGCACTAGCCCACCAAAAATCTAGTGATGACATCTTCGTCACCGAAGGTCCCATATCCGGTGACGTTTTTTGCGTGCCGCGTCACTAGGAATAATCTGTGATGGGGATTCTGTGACGAAGCTGGTGACGCAAGAAAAATGTCACATATGAGTATTTTGTGACGTTTTTAGCTATTACGTGACATTTGAGAGCTTGTCACAGTAGGTCTGATCTCTTGTAGTGAATCTGGCTGTCCGGATACCCCCTAATCCAGGACTCCCTCAGTAGCCCATGAACCAGGCTTCAATGACGATGAGTCCAGCGCGCAGATTGTCTTTGGCATTGCAAGGCGGGTTCCTCCTTCGAATACTTCATATAAGATTTTGAACACGAGGATCGTGTCCGGCTCTGCAAAACAAGTTCCACATACCACCATAGAGAGAATAATATTTCCACAAATCTAATCTACTGACGTACCCCGTAGCATGACATCACACCACAACCAGGTCTTTATTCGAATAGTTTTTCATAACCTATCTCAGCATGTTTCGCGAGGCGATTTCCTTGGCACGTCTTGTCGAAGCAGAGATCGTGTCCCCTTATTACGGGATTCCCATCAATACGGACGTGGGTAACCCAACCGCGCCATCAATTACGATGCTTGGGGGATAAGCGAGTTTTACCAGGCTGGTGGGGGCGCATAGTTTTGGCCGCCCTTATAAAGGGATAAGGTTTCACCTTTTTCTACCCACGCCTTCTTCCTCCTTGCTCATCCATTCTCGCGCACTCGAGCTCCAGTGCCCAAGTACACATCCTTCTCCTCAACTCTCTCCAAACATGTCCGAAGTGGGAGGCAAGTGGATGGTCTCCTCCGTCATGGAGGGACACATAAAAAAACTACGTGGAGCCAGATACTTAGCTGCGGATATCGCGCACCAGCTGCCAGCCGCGGGGCAGATCGTCCCTACCCCGGAACCTTATGAAAGGGTGATTTTCCTCCCCCACTTCGTCCGCGGACTGGGGTTTCCCCTCCGTCCATTCATCCGCGGCCTTATGTTCTATTATGGGCTGGACATTCATGATCTGGCCCCGAATTTCATCCTCAACATCTCGGCGTTCATTGTCATGTGCGAGGCTTTCCTCTACATCTGGCCCCACTTCGGCCTGTTGCTGAAGACCTTCAATATCAAGCCGAAGGTAGTAGGCGGCCAACAAGCGGAATGCGGCGGAGCCATGGTGGGCAAAATGCCCAACGTTACATGGCTCGAGGGCTCCTTCGTAGAGACCATAAAGGGTTGGCAATCGGGGTGGTTCTACATCACCGAGCCGTGCGACACCAACTGGGCGGCGGCCCCCGTGTTTTGATCCGGAATCCCCATGCGGCTCACTTCCTGTAAGGAGAAGGGCCTATCCTGGGGCTCATCGGTGTAGCTGGATGGACTCCAGAAGTGTATCCGGAACATGATATGCAAGAAACTTAAGCTTGTCAACATAGTCCAGGTCATGCTCTTCCGCCGGATCCTCCCGTGTCAACAACGGGCTTTCAACTTATGGGAGTTCGACCCGGCCCAGCACCAGACTCTACGCAAGCTCTTTGACACGACGCATAAGGACGTCTGGAAGGTGCTGTTCAAGGGCGCCGAGGTCCCCCCTTCTCTTACCGAGGACCGCGGGCTAAGCGCGAAGCGCCCTGCGAATCCGGTAAGTTATGTACATCTGGTAGGGTATTTATTTCCCACAGCTTAACCATGTGCGGGGTCTGAGCTCCCATGCCTTTGACAAGACTGGGTGGAGACATTAGAGCAGATTAACTGTCCGGCCCCTCTGCCCGAAGACCCTGCAGACGCTCTCCTGACGGAGATGTAGACTCCGGCTCCTTATGAGGTGCGGGAGAAGACCAAGAAGAAGGCCACGGGAACCCGAAAGAGTTCCCGGCGCCAGGTGGTATCGGACACATCGTCCGATAACTCCGAGACTCACTCCTCCCGTGAAAACGAGGAGGAGGAAGATGAAGATTCTCCCCCTCCAACTGGGGGAGACAAGAAAAGGAAGGCCGCCCCAACAGGGGAGGCCGAAGGGTCCAAGAAGGGAAGGACTCTTCTTCCGGACCGTTCCACCGCCGCCGCCGATGGCGAAGACGAGTGGCTACTCAGGGCCAAGCCCCTAGCGATGTCGTAAGTATTCGGATACCAGAGTAACTCATAACATACTTTTGTTGCACTGCTTCTCCTAACGTCGAATATGATTATGCAGTCCGCCCCGAGCCCGTATCGACGTATCCTCGTCGGACGGTTCCTTGGACTCGTCGGATATGAATAGTGATACACTTCCAACCGCCTCCTCTCCTTGGCCTACGGACAATGTCGAGGTATTGTCTCAAGGGGCACCGAGCCGGGGGGAGATAGTCCCGGAGGCGCCTCAAGGTAACCTTCCGGACTCCAGGAGCAAAGGGAGCAAGACTCCCAAGGGCTCGAAGTTCGGCCCTCAGCCGAACACCGCGCCAGAACCTCCAGTGGTTCCGGACTCTAATAGGCGGCCCCCTTCCAAGAGGGGCAAGCCGCCTGTGCCGGTGACCTCTGTCCATCCAGAGGCACCGGACAACCTGCGGGGAGCGCTTCGCGGCGCTTCCATCGACGAAGAGCACCACACTATTATGAGTGCGGTGATCAAGAAGGTTCAGTCCGCCAAGAGCGGACTGACTGAAGCCTGTGCCAGCCTTCTAACAGGCTTTGACGTAAGTATTTAAAATATAGGAAAATATTACCGCATAGACAGTAGCCCCTGATGCTCTGTTTGGTGTTCACAAAGAAAAGCCAAATAGAGGATCAAATAATATCTGTAGGAGTCTAATATAAGTATGTCCGTATGCGTATGCAGGATTCGCTGCTGACCTCTGCCGCACTGACTGCGGAGGTCGCCGCACTGAAGCAGAACCTCGAGCGGTCCGAGAAAGAGCTCGGCCTTGCCAAGAGGCAGCTCGAGGAGAACAAAGGTAAGTAATACCTTGTCTATATATATAAAAAAACATGTGGTTGCAAAATGACAGGATCATCATGGATGTGCCAAGGGCCACAACCGAAGTGGCGACCCTGAAGCAAGCGTTGTCCGAGGCCGAAAACAAAGTGGCCAAGGAGCGCACCGAGCGGGAGAAACAAGAGGCACGGGTGGGCGAGGTCTAGCAAGAGCTCCAGGCTCTCGTGAAGAAGCACGCGAGAGTCCGAGCTTGCCGCGGCCCTCGAGAGCACAAAGCATGCCAAGGCTGAAGCCCAAAAGTCCCTCCAGGAAATTGAGGCGACGAGGAAGATAGCGGCAGGTAAGGCATTCAATATGCAAAGCAAGCATGTGAAAGTAAATTACTTGTTACTTACCCAAGTCCAGAGCTCTCCAGGAGGATTCGCAGATTTGCCCCGCAGCATGTCGGATGCCGCGAGGTATTACCAGGCCGAGGAGGGAAGCTCGACGAAGAAGTTGTTCTTGTCTTAGTATACTGGGACCGAACACCCGATGCCTGTGAGCGACCAGCTGAAGCAACTGGCCGAGCTGCACAAGGCAGCCGAACAGGCCATGAGGGGCCTTATAGTCCGGATGTGGCCTGGCGACTCCCTTCCGAACAACTACTTCAGCCTGGTGAGGCGGCTTGCGGATGCCTGCCCACGGCTGGAAGTCATAAAGCGGTCCATCTGCATCGAAGGTGCACGCCGGGCTTTTACCCGTGCGAAGGTGCACTGGGCCAAGATGGACGCCGAGAAGCTGGTGAAGGAGGGGCAGCCGCAGGGCAAGGAGCATCGCCACCCTGAAATGTATTATGAGGGTGTCCTGAAGGGTGCCCGTCTTGTGGCGGACGAGTGTGCGAAGGATGTAATTTTTGAATGAACTTGCTCGTATGATCATGTATTATGAAAACTTGTTCACATGCGCTATGCAACGCTTGTTTAAATTTAAAATATTACCTTCTGTGCAGTAGTTTATTAAATCTAAGAGATGGCTAGTCGTCGGCTTCTGCCCCCATGCCACGAGTGCTGGGGTGTTCGGGATAAATCTGAGCACTATTTTTCCCATTGTTGGGTCCTTCGACGGAGGTGCTCAGCACAATGAACAAGACAATCGGACTATAATACTTTATCACTCTCACTTAGCCATAGAAGTCTACAATTTTAAATTTTGGTGAAGCCCCTAGTATTCGGAAGGCCGAATTCGGGGCGCTATACACGCCTTAAGCCGGACAAAGCCGACTCCTCGCTCTAAGAGGCATAAGTCTTTAGGGACTCGAGACCTCTCGAACAGCGACCAGCTCTCGCCTTATCATGATAGTCAGTTTTAGCTTTCTCTACTGAGGTGTTTGCCCAGATGAACCGGGGCACAATCGTAGTAGTTCTCGCAATGCTACCTTAGCCGATATAGCGGAACATAAGGTACCAAAACATGGGAGCCGGGCAAACCCAACTATTGATTCAAGACATGATTCGGAGCTGATGCATATAATGCTATAAGTTCGGGGTGCCGCACTGTCAAAAGTGTTCGGACTTCTCACGCCGTATTAGGGGTACGCTTAAGCCCCTGGCGTATTGGCCGTACCAGAGTGTACGGGTGCTGAATGTCATGAATGAACATATATATAAAAAAGAATAGAGAAATGCGGTAATAGTCTAGTGCTATGCATTGTTTATTCAAAAAGGTGCATCGAAGCAGAATGATACAAGTAGTGCGATAAGCAAAAAGTGGGACTATTTGACATGTCCCCTCCAAGGGCAAGCTGAGGAATGGTATTTAAAGCAGGTATTTCACTCGTTATCAGAGACCACCTGGGAATTCCATGATGCGACGTAGCTTTCTGCCTCCTTGGTTGTTGTATCGTGTATCCGGCAATCATACTCCCGGACGGGGTTTCCAGAGAGTAAAGTCCTGAAAGAGAGAAAAAATAATAAGGCGGGAAGCCCCTAG
>NC_041382.1:682418578-682488315 GCF_002162155.2 Triticum dicoccoides
AAATGCGTAATTATGTACGCATGGCATGGATTTCGCTGTTTGGCGGGGACTGGGGTGGGGCCGCATTGCTATGCGAGCTCTGAGCGTGCCAGGCGGTCTTGTTGCAGATTACTCTGGGCACGCTTGACGGTGTGTGGGTGTTTAATCACTGATCGATGGTAAAATTTTAAGAGAGGATTGCAAGAAAATAATAGCCTAAACTAGACAGGGTTGAGGACAAAGAAAGCGTAAACAACAAGGAGAAATTCAGATTTTACTAATCGTCTTTTTGGTATTTTCTTAAGCTTGAGAAATTAGAAACTACATAGGCAGACATTCTGAACAAAGAGAATTAACAAGACTAGAACACACATATGTATATATAACTAGTACGTACAAGACACAGGGAAGAAACAAGACTATGGACATAATACAATTGTTTCACATCGCACTCAAACGCACATATTCATATATCACAGGTACTTGAGCAACACAGTAACTAAAATTGAACCAACACGACTACGCAACAAGTGTAGTACTCAAGTGACCAATTTAACTAATTAACTCATACAAGAACAGGGAGTCACATGCCCCAGAACAATTCACATATGACAGATTTAACACTACACAAGCACAAATCTGAAACTGAACAAACAACTTAGTAGAACAGTACAAAAATTTAGAGTACAGTAGCAAGAGAAGAGAGAGATTCAGAGATTAATTCCTGGTTAATCTTTAGGCTTGTAGCTGTAGATGGTGTAGGTGATGGAGAAGATCAGCAGGGAGGCGAGTTGGAGACAATCTGCATCAAGATTAGTAGAGGGAGAGAACAACAGCGGGGTAAGAGAAAGAAACAACAGTTTTGGTTCAGAGAAGAGCAAAAGCAGGAGGTGTGGGAGAGAAGAAGCAGCAGGAGCGTTGAGAAAGGAGCAGTAGCAGGTTCGTGGGGGAAGGAGCAGTAGCAAAAGGTTCAGAGAAGAGGCAGGGAGCAGCAAGGTAGGCGAAGGGAGCAGCAGCGGGGCTTGGAGAGAGGAGAAGGAGGAGCAGCAGGGGCGCAACAAGAAGAGCAGCGGGGATGCGGGAAGAAGAAGTAGAAGGGCAGCAACAGAGTTAGGAGAAGAAGAAAGGTGGAGGAGCGGCAGGGAGATGCATGGGCGGCGGCGCGAGGTGATGAGGCGGCGCTGTGGATGGTGGTGAATGGAGGCGCAGGGTGATGGTGGAGGTGTTGGTGGCGCGCTGGGGTACGGTGGTGCTGGTGATGGATGGCGCAGAGGCGCACCACCACGCCAGCCTGGCCGTGGCGGCGGCCGGAGGTGAAGAAGATCTGGTGAGGGGGAGAGAGATGGAGATGCCAGGCCCGGAGGGGATCGAAGGAGATGGCTAGGGATTTTGACCCCTCGATCTGATTGTCCACTTTGCTCTTTGGCCCTTCTACTTATCTTCCTCCTTCACAAGTTGATCCTGCTCTTCTTTAGGCAGACCCTTGAAGCTTTAACATTTATCACACTCAAGTCCCTCTTCCTTCTCTTCTTTCATATGCTCATCTCGATATCCACATGGACGGAATCTTGACGATTATAGTGCCTTATCGCACTTGTCTGCAAAAGCAACAAGTCACAAGTAAATGATCTCTTTAAATGATTTTCGTTCACATATGCAACAGTTCATAGCAAGGATTGATGGTCAGATCACAATATATAGTATATTTGAGTGCAAAATTATGTGTATGAAATGTGCTTATCAAGTTCCCCCACACTTAAATCTTTACTTGTCCTCAAGTAAAGGCAAATGACAAGAGCTAGATGGTGAACAGTGAGCTGACTAGAGAATGTCCCAGTAAAGTAGATCTCCAAACATCGCATGCTTTGGACTTAGCTAGTGAAAATCAATGGTTAAGAGTGCTACAAAGCAATAGGATACTATTAGATCATTTTCAACTTTTACAATGATGCAAGAAGATTAGCAAGTTCAAATGCTGATTATGCCAAAGGTTCCTAAAGAGAACATGATCTTGAGAACAAAAGGAACTTGAATTAAATCTTGTGATCAAATCACTTATTTACTGAAATAAAGCAATGATTATTTTTATTAGTCTCACCATAGGAACATACCACCGATCCCGAGAACATGGTATACACCTGGCTCGACCAATTATTGGTATTTTTTTAGTTTGTCTCCCCAAAGGAACATACCACCGATCCCGAGAACATGGTATACACCTGGTTCAACAATTACATTTTTTAATATAATTAACTCCTATCCGATCAAACCAGATTTCACAAGACACCGATCCAGGGAACATGACATGCTACTGTTAGGTAGATCAGATAATTATACACTATAAGATATGCCTATTTTAATGAACAAACACAAGAATCATCACTCAACTAGGTCTGGTTCACATGCTACCGATCCAGAGAACATAGCATGCTAATCCATAGTGGTAAGTGATTGCTCTGAATGGGAACACATTAGGCACAAACTCAGCATCTGACACTTAATGATCTAGGTGTATCGAGGTAAAAGCAGAAAATGATTAAGTTTTCTAGTGTACTTGGGACTTGAGCACTCAAAACTAATAGTTCTCACTAATTTCAGCAAAGCACGCAATATGTAGATCACTAGTTTACATGGCATTCAACAATCGGTTCGCATATTCTCATGAAGCACCATATGTCAAATAAAATTCAGTGGGGCAACATTTAAGAAATGGATTAATAAGCAACCCAAATAACATTTGATTTCAGCATGTATAAATGGATGATATACTCGGAATGGGTCATGAAACAGCTCACCGGGCTTTGATGATGTAGCACTCGCTTGATCACTCTCTAAGCTGCAGCTCTTCTCCTTTTGCTTCCTCATGGATGCTCTAGCTTCACTCTTCTTCGTGTGTGCCCCCTTGCTTCTCCTCATCCCCATGCTCTGAGTCCACCAGGGTCCCAAGGAATGTCACCTTGAACCTGGTCAACATGTATTGATTCGTGCACAAGCAAAAAACTGAAAAGGCACTCAACCAAAGAGACAATGCAAGTGGTAGGGATAATACCCTCCAAGTCATCAATCAAATATCCAATTACATAAGCATAGCTATAAAGCACATGTTTTAGGATGGTAGAAATCAGCAAGGTCGACACTAACATGAGGATGAAATTTATCATTAAGCTCAAGACTAGTATGGGAATAATATGTTTCATTAAGCATAGGACTAGCATAAGGAAAATAAGTGTCATCATCGGGAATGAGAGCAATGCCACCAAAAGTGTATGTATGATCATGTCCAAGCAAATAATTTTTCAAATCTAGCTTAATTGATGGTATAATGCAATGCAAAGTAACAACAAAGATCTCATAAGGAAGCATGTCATCAAGAGGATTGGATAAACCTGCTAAATCACGCTCCTGTAGGACGATGGGCAAATGCATTTCTGGTTCTTCATCTTCAATCACATCAACTTCTTTTGCTTCTTCAAGAGTAATAGATGATGAGTCTTCAACTTGATCACTTTGTTGTTCGAGCTCTGGATCATCTTGTTCCTTGTCTTCAAGTATTTCTTCTTCAATCTGAGGTCTTTCTTCCTCTGGATGCTTACTATCTTGCTCAGCTGGATGTGACGGTATTGGAACCTCACATGTATCAAGGGGAATCTCGGCAACACTCGGCTCAAGGAGGGAGGAGATAGTACTACCAGCGTTGATGTTCTTCTCAATCTTCCTTACTTCTTCCACTAGCTCTTTTCCACTCTTGATCTCCTTCATTTCCTCTAGTATCACCGGCCTCATTGGATCATCTTCAACACTCCAAATGAACTCGAGACTAAGCAATGTGAGCTTGTCTATATCATCAAAATCATCTTGTGTGGGCACTTGTGTTGAAGGTGTTGGTTGACCAAATGGAGGAGCATTTAACTCCATTGGCAACATCTCCTGGTGTTGAGGTATATGAGTAGGAGGTGAATCGCATTGTTGTGGTGCATAGTTGTTGCTCTCGTCATTGTACCTAAATCCCTGCATTGGATAACTAGAGGCAAACGATGAGATCTCAGGGTTGTTGCTCCTATATGACATATTCTGGTTTTCAGGCACCCATATGAGTAATTGTTTTGGTATGAGCTAGGCTGTTGGGCGAAGCTCATGCCATAACAATCGGGAGGGTGAGAGTAACCACGCTGACATTCAGCGGGTGAATGGCCCTGAAATCCAAAAATATGGCAGGTAGGAGCAACATAAGGATAGCCTCTAGAATAAGGATCATAAGAGCTAGGCCTATCCTCAAAAACTATTTCTCGCTGCTGAGCTAAATCATCTAATCGATGGGAAATCTTACTTATCAAGTCTTGAATACTTTCCGTGTTGTTTGTAGTGTTGCTCGACAAAAGCATGATAATCTGAATAGTAAGCCATATCTGAGAAGATGCAATAACCTGCAGAATGACCAAGCAAAGAAAGAGAAAATAACTTGAACAAGGGTTAGGGGTTAGAGATATATCACATATATCTAGCACAAAGGGAAAAACAAGAAAAACCTAGTCTATAGCCTAACACGGTCGCACGACTCTAGTCCCCGGCAACGGCGCCAAAATGATCGATGGTAAGTACAGTGGGTTTTTCATGCCCAAACTGGGGATGTCGTGTTCTCCTCAGGGACCAGGCAATGGCAACGATGCTCAGCTAAAGCTAGGTGACAGAATTTTAAGAGAGGATTGCAAGAAAATAATAGCCTAAACTAGACAGGGTTGAGGACAAAGAAAGCGTAAACAACAAGGAGAAATTCAGATTTTACTAATCGTCTTTTTGGTATTTTCTTAAGCTTGAGAAATTAGAAACTACATAGGCAGACATTCTGAACAAAGAGAATTAACAAGACTAGAACACACATACGTATATATAACTAGTACGTACAAGACACAGGGAAGAAACAAGATTATGGACATAATACAATTGTTTCACATCGCACTCAAACGCACATATTCATATATCACAGGTACTTGAGCAACACAGTAACTAAAATTGAACCAACACGACTACGCAACAAGTGTAGTACTCAAGTGACCAATTTAACTAATTAACTCATACAAGAACAGGGAGTCACATGCCCCAGAACAATTCACATATGACAGATTTAACACTACACAAGCAAAAATCTGAAACTGAACAAACAACTTAGTAGAACAGTACAAAAATTGAGAGTACAGTAGCAAGAGAAGAGAGAGATTCAGAGATTAATTCTCGGTCAATCTTTAGGCTTGTAGCTGTAGATGGTGTAGGTGATGGAGAAGATCAGCAGGGAGGCGAGTTGGAGACAATCTGCATCAAGATTAGTAGAGGGAGAGAACAGCAGCGGGGTAAGAGAAAGAAACAATAGTTTTGGTTCAGAGAAGAGCAAAAGCAAGAGGTGTGGGAGAGAAGAAGCAGCAGGAGCGTTGAGAAAGGAGCAGTAGCAGGTTCGTGGGGAAGGAGCAGCAGCAAAAGGTTCAGAGAAGAGGCAGGGAGCAGCAAGGTAGGCGAAGGGAGCAGCAGCGGGGCTTGGAGAGAGGAGAAGGAGGAGCAGCAGGGGTGCAACAAGAAGAGCAGCGGGGATGCGGGAAGAAGAAGTAGAAGGGCAGCAGCAGAGTTAGGAGAAGAAGAAAGGTGGAGGAGTGGCAGGGAGATGCATGGGCGGCGGCGTGAGGTGATGAGGCGGCGCTGTGGATGGTGGTGAATGGAGGCACAGGGTGATGGTGGAGGTGTTGGTGGCGCGCTAGGGTACGGTGGTGCTGGTGATGGATGGCGCAGAGGCGCACCACCACGCCAGCCTGGCCGTGGCGGCGGCCGGAGGTGAAGAAGATGTGGTGAGGGGGAGAGAGATGGAGATGCCAGGCCCGGAGGGGATCAAAGGAGATGGCTAGGGATTTTGACCCCTCGATCTGATCTTCCACTTTGCTCTTTGGCCCTTCTACTTATCTTCCTCCTTCACAAGTTGATCCTGCTCTTCTTTAGGCAGACCCTTGAAGCTTCAACATTTATACCACTCAAGTCCCTCTTCCTTCTCTTCTTTCATATGCTCATCTCGATATCCACATGGACGGAATCTTGACGATTATAGTGCCTTATCGCACTTCTCTGCAAAAGCAACAAGTCACAAGTAAATGATCTCTTTAAATGATTTTTGTTCACATATGCAATAGTTCATAGCAAGGATTGATGGTCAGATCAAAATTATGTGTATGAAATGTGCTTATCAATCACCGAACTGGTGGATTGACTGAAGAGGCTGCTTTGTGGTTCTGCTGCGAGGGCCGCAATGTGCTCCTCCGTGCGGAGAGAGCGTTATATGTTTCCATTGACTGTGATGACCCCCGAGGTACTGGCATCTTGAGCTTGAGGTATGCATAATACGGTACCGCATTGAATCTCGAATATGCGGTTTGCCCGAGCAGTGTTGAAACCGCAGCCCTCTCTCACTATCAGCTAGAGGTAGAAGAAGACACAAGACACAAGAAATTCCGGGCCGGCGCACGAACACCGCCGTGGGCGCACGCACGCCCTAATCTTCTTTATCTTTTCAATGGCTACATTGCTAGCTCTAAACTGGAGGAGCACACCCACGGCGGCCGCTTTGTAGTCCTACAGCAAACGCAACGCCCACGTTTCTCCAGCTAGCTATCCGCTGCATGCAAACGATCAGCCCGGCCATGCACGCTACACGCACTACGCGCTTGACGCGGCCATCTCCACCGGCCGCTGCTAACAACCTGCTAAACACCGCAACTAATACATGCATGCATGCCCATCTAGCTAGCTCACGTGCTGACCACCAAGCCACGCATACCACGAGCACACACGCACACCCATGCACACAGATCACACACACGAGCACATACTCATGCGTGGCTTATTTCTAACATTCTCCACTCTAAGCCACGACCTCGCCGCCCATCCTGACAGGACTCCGGCCTCTCATCGACTGCCACGGAGAACGCCCTTCTTCATCTCCGGCGACACACGCCGCAGCTTCTCTTCCTGGCGCACCAACGACCTTGATTCCCTCGAGCTCGAACTCGACTTCGGACACTGCCATTACAACGTACATGGCGGGTTTTATACATAGGGACACGCCGGGCATGCACCCACGTCCCAACCCACGTCGAGCGCCCGTCCCGCCCGCTCTGCCCACACCACCTCCGACATGCACGCACATGTCTGGGCGCGGCGAGCCCGCGATGGACCAGCTCAACGCGCACACCCCCGCTCGCCAATGGCCACCCTACACCATGGTCGCGCCGCGCCTGACACGCCCGGCGCGCGCCCATACACGCGCCTGACACATACGACACGAGCGCCGCGGCTCTGTGCCACGCGGCTCCACCATTGTCGCGGCGAGCCGCCACGACGCGCTCACCGCGCCGTCGTCGTCGTTGAAGTCGCCACCACGCAAGTCCTCCGCGTCCTCTTCACCGTGCCACCGCAGCCACCGCGGCCTCCTCGCCACGCCGTGCATCTCCATAGGCCGACACACGGCCCGGAGCATCGCGCAGCCGCCGGCGAACTCCGCCACCGCCGGCACGCCTCCGGCAAGAAGAATGACGCCCAAGATGAACCAACTCATGATACCAAATGTTGAAACCGCAGCCCTCGCTCACTATCAGCTAGAGGTAGAAGAAGACACAAGACACAAGTAATTCCGGGCCGGCGCACGAACACCGCCATGGGCGCACGCACGCCCTAATCTTCTTTATCTTTTGAATGGCTACATCGCTGGCTCTAAACTGGAGGAGCACACCCACTGCGGCTGCTTTGTAGTCCTACAGCAAACGCAACGCCCACGTTTCTTCAGCTAGCCATCCGCTGCATGCAAACGATCAGCCCGGCCATGCACGCTACACGCACTACGCACTTGACGCGGCCATCTCCACCGGCCGCTGCTAACAACCTGCTAAACACCGCAACTAATACATGCATGCATGCCCATCTAGCTAGCTCACATGCTGACCACCACGCCACGCATACCATGAGCACACACGCACACCCATGCACACAGATCACACACACGAGCACATACTCATGTGTGGCTTATTTCTAACAAGCAGTGCATGATAGCCACTGCAGAACGGGACTATATCGAAGATTAACTCCTCGCTTCGGAAGTTATCCGGGGATCCGAAGACCAGTTCCAGTGTGACTAAGCCTGTGTAATGAGCCTCTACACCAGGTATGACGCCTTTGAAGGTCATTTTTGTGGGTTTGATCCTTGAGGGGTCTATACCCATTTTGCACACTGTGTCCTGATAAAGCAGGTTCAGGCTGCTGCCGCCGTCCATAAGGACTCGAGTGAGGTGAAATCCGTCGATGATTGGGTCTAGGACCAGTGCGGCGAATCCACCATAACGGATACTAGTGGGATGGTCCCTGCGATCGAAGGTGATCGGACAGGAGGACCATGGGTTGAACTTTGGGGCGACTGGCTCCAATGCATATACGTCCCTTAACGCACGCTTCCGCTCCCTCTTGGGGATGTGGGTTGCGTATATCATGTTCACCGTCCGCACTTGTGGGGGGAACCTCTTCTGTCCTCCGGTGTTCGGTGGCCGGGGCTCCTCCTCGTCATCGCTATGTGACCCCTTATCTTTGTTTTCGGCATTTAACTTGTCGGCCTGCTTGAACACCCAACATTCCCTGTTTGTATGGTTGGCTGGCTTGTCAGGGGTGCCGTGTATTTGACACGAGCGATTGAGTATACGGTCCAAACTGGACAGGCCCGGGGTGCTTCTTTTGAATGGCTTTTTTCGCTGACCGGGTTTGGAGCCTCTGAATCCGACATTGACTGTTGTATCCTCGATATTGTCGATGTTGATGCGGCGCTTGTGTTTGTTGCGATGTGACCTGCCATTGCTATCCTTGGTATCTGAAGTACCTTGGTTCTTTGATATGTTATTGCTTCGAGCCAGCCAGCTGTCCTCTCCCGCGCAAAAGCGGGTCATGAGTGTCGTGAGGGCTGCCATAGATTTTGGCTTTTCCTGGCCAAGGTGCCGGGCGAGCCACTCGTCGCGGATGTTGTGCTTAAAAGCTGTTAGGGCCTCTTCTCCGGACAGTCGACGATATGATTTTTCTTTGTCAGGAACCGTGTCCAGAATTGCCTGGCCGATTCCTCTGGCTGCTCAATTATGTGGCTCAAGTCATTGGCATCTAGTGGTCGCACATAAGTGCCCTGGAAGTTGTCGAGGAATGCGGCTTCCAGATCTTCCCAACAGCCAATGGATTCTGCTGGCAGGCTGTTGAGCCAATGCCGAGCTGGTCCTTTGAGTTTAAGTGGGAGGTATTTGATGGCGTGTAGATCGTCACCGCAGGCCATGTGGATGTGCAGGAGGAAGTCCTCGATCCATACCGCAGGATCTGTTGTGCCGTCGTATGATTCGATGTTTACGGGTTTGAAACCCTCTGGGATTTGGTGATCCATTACTTCGTCTGTGAAGCATACGGGGTGTGCGGCGCCTCTGTACTGGGCTATATCGCGACGCAGCTCAAATGAGTCTTGTCCGCTGTGTTCCGCCCAGCCGGATTTACTTTTACTATATCCGACATGACGGTTATCGTCTTGCATAGTGGCCCGCCCTCGTGATCCGTAGATCGATCTTGCGTTTTTTGCTTTGTCCTCCAATACATCTCGCAGGTCTAGCGTGTTTCCCCGTGCCTTGACATTTTTATTTGAGTGGCGTTGGGGTGCGGGCTGAGCTTTTGGCTGAAATGCCTCTCTGTCGCGGCCACGAGGTGGCCGATCAGCCGCGTCATATGCTGGAGATGTAGGTTTTAATGCTTCCTCCTCCAGTCGGGGTAGCAATCTGCGCTTTGGGTAACTCTTGGAGGGGCGTTCGAGTTCATATTCCTCATCCGCAAGGACTTCAGTCCATCTGTCAGCTAGCAAATCTTGATCAGCTTGAAGCCGTTGTTGCTTTTTCTTAAGGCTATTTGTCGTGGCTATAAGCCGGCGCTTGAAGCGCTCTTGCTCGATGGTATCCTCAGGCACGACAAATTCATCATCGTCGAGGCTTTCCTCGTCTTCGGAGGGAGGCATGTAATTATCATCCTCCGCCTCTCCATCTGCCGCTCTCTCGGGAGGGCTGGCTTCTCCGTCCTCCTGCTCTAAATCTTGCTGGAGGGGATTGTCATTATCTTCGGCACTGTCCGAGTGCTATTATCTCCTCTGCCGGTATCACCGCTTTTGCTTTGGTAAGACTTAGAGCGGCGCCGCTGTCGTCGGCTCTTGGGTTGCTTCTTGGAGGAGGTTTGAATTTTCATCTTCACATAATTCTCCAACTGTCCTGTTTGATCTTTATGAAAATACTTACACTATGGACTTAGAGGATTTTACCACTGCATGCAAACTTCCACAATGAGGTAGTATAAGGGATCCTCGCAAATCTGAATTTAGAGATTTTCTTGCTAGCATAACTATGGGAGAATCTAGAGATATTACACAAGCTACCATAGGGAGCATTCACTTTCCTGCTATACATTATTTTGCTCTCTTCATAGGTAGATGCATAAATGGTAAAGATGAGGCATGTCACATGTGTGTCCCTGACCTCATTATTCTTAGGAGTGCTGTGTTAGGAGACAAATCATATAATTTGGGAGCCATTGTTGCACGTAGGTTGCATCTTGATAGACTTAATGGAGATTTCTTTGGTGGAATTTATGCAACCCGCATAGCTAATTTTCTTGGTATAGCCATACACGAAAACGATATTGAATTACCTCCTGCTTATCTAGATTTTAATGCTATGGTTCACCACCAGTTTGCCGAGAGGAACGAATCACCTCTCCAGTATCGACTAATCTTTGACAGACGATGTGCTGTCCGTATTACTCTCCCTGCTCCTGCCTTCTTTGATTATCAGGCAAGAGGAAGATATACTATTACTAGAGAGGAGGCAGATGAGTACGAGAGGAGAGAGGAGTCCGCTCGTCGCCATGCTGCAGCTCAGGAGGCGATAGCCGCTGCATCTCAGTACGACCCCAACTTCTACTATGGATATCAGCCAGGCCAGCCGTGGCCATAGGCCAACTTAGGCCAAAAGCCTAAGCTTGGGGGGGAGTATGTATTTCCCACCGACATTACATTCATGTTCACACACTCATTGCTAGATGTCGGTGCTCATACTTTTTCATTGTATCATCCATGCTAGTTTATTTTCTTTTTTATGCTTTCTTCTTGTGTGTTTGATAAACCTTAAGAAAAACCAAAAAAATTAGTTGTAGCTTTTAATCAGTTCACTTTCCATGCTTGTAGTAGTAATTAAAAAGCAAACTCGAAAATATTTCTTGTTCTTCTTTTGCTTGTTGGGAGCTTTCCCGTGTAAACAGTTTTATTTCTTTCCTTTTCTTTGGGGGTCGATAGGAGACCATAATTAAATTGTTGAAGTGGCTCTTAGATGCATTATTGTTGATCTGACAAAAGAGCCCATATTTCCTTGTCTTCTCCTATTTATTGAATGCTTGCAGATTCCAGCTTAATCCAATGCACGTGCACTATTATTATTATTCACATCGTTCGATTGTGCAAGTGAAAGGCAATTATGATGATATGTGATGGACTGGCTGAAATGAGAAAAGCTAGTATGAACTCGACCTCTTTTGTGTTTGTAAATATGATTACTTCATCGTTCCTGATTCAGTCTATTATGAATAAACATGTTCGCAATGACAATTAGAGATCATAGTTTCTTGTGCCATGCTTGATTAGCTATGAGTTATAATGGTTTACCTTGCGTGCCAACATGCTATTAAAATGGTTATGATGTGGTATGATAGGGTGGTATCCTCCTCTGAATGATTTAAGTGACTTCACTTGGCGCATGTTCACACATGTAGTTGAAACAAAATCAACACAACCTTCACGATATTTATGTTCATGGTGGATTATATCCTACTCATGCTTGCCTTCGGTGTTGATTAATTTTAATGCATGTTCATGATTGTTGTCGCTCTCTAGCTAGTCGCTTCCCAGTCTTTTGCTAGCCTTCACCTGTACTAAGTGGGAATACTGCTTGTGCATCCAAACTCCTTAAACCCCAAAGTTATTCCACATGAGTCCACTATACCTACATATATACGGTATCACCTGCCGTTCCAAGTAAATTTGTATGTGCCAAACTCTAAACCTTCAAATAAATATCATGTTTTGTATGCTCGGATAGCTCATGTATCAACTAGGGCTGTTTGTATCTTCCATGTTAGGTGGGTTATTCTCAAGAGGAGTGCACTCCGCTCCTCACTCATGAGATAAATGGCTGGTCACCGGGATGCCCAGTCCCATGCTTTATGCAAACTAAATCAAAATAATTGCAAACAAAACTCCCCCTGGGACTCTTGTTAGTTAGAGGCACTCGTTGTTTCGAGCAAGCCATGGATTGATGCTTGTTGGTGGAAGGGGGAGTATAAACTTTACCATTTTGTTTGGGAACCGCCTATAATGTGTGTAGCATGGAAGATATCGCCATCTCTTGGTTGTTATGTTGACAATGAAAGTATACCGCTCAAACTATCATTCACCTCTGTTTCAAAACCGAACTCTGGCACCTCTACAAATCCCTGCTTCCCTCTGCGAAGGGCCTATCTATTTACTTTTATGCTGAGTCATCATCCTCTTATTATAAAGCACCAGTTGGAGAGCACCGCTGTCATTTGCATTCATTACTGTTAGTTTACATTGGGTATGACTTGACTGGATCTCTTTTACCATGAATTACAATGTCTAGTTAGTCCTTGGTCTTTAAAGGTGCTCTACATTTATGTTTTGCGGTCTCAGAAAGGGCTGGCGAGATACCACTTTGTTATATCATATTATGATTGTTTTGAGAAAGTGTTGTCATCCGAGATTTATTATTATGGCTCGCTAGTTGATTATGCTACTGATATGAGTAAACTTGAGACCTATGCGCTATTGTGAATGTGGTTAGTTATAATCTTTGCTGAAAACTTGAATGCTGGCTTTACATATTTACAACAACAAGAGCAAACAGAGTTTGTAAAAGTTTTTCTTTATCACTTTCAGTTTGTCAACTGAATTGCTTGAGGACAAGCAAAGGTTTTAGCTTGGGGGAGTTGATACGTCTCCAGCGTATCTACTTTTCCAAACACTTTTGCCCTTGTTTTGGATTCTAACTTGCATGATTTGAATGGAACTAACACGGACTGACGTTGTTTTCAGCAGAATTACCATGGTGTTATTTATGTGCAAGAGCAAACGTTCTTGGAATGACCTGAAACTTCACGAAGCCACTTTTCAGAAAATAAGAAAAATACCTGCAAAAGATGAAGGCCAGGGGGCCCACCACCTCTCGATGAGGGTGGGGGCATGCCTGCCCCCCAAGGGCGTGTTCCCCTACCTCATGGGCCCCCAGTTGCCTCTCCGACTCCAACTCCACCTCCATATATTGAGTTTCAGGGAGAAATAAATCAGGGAGAAGAATTCATCGCGTTTTATGATACGAAGCCGCCGCCATGCCCTAAAACCTCTCGGGAGGGCTGATCTGGAGTCCGTTCGGGGCTCCGGAGATGGGAATCCGTTGCCATCGTCATCATCAACAATCCTCCATCACCAATTTCATGATGCTCACCACCATGCGTGAGTAATTCCATCGTAGGCTTGCTAGACGGTGATGGGTTGGATGGGATCTATCATGTAATCGAGTTAGTTTTGTTAGGGTTTGATCCCTAGTATCCACTATGTTCTGAGATTGATGTTGCTATGACATTGCTATGCTTAATGCTTGTCACTAGGGCCCGAGTGCCATGATTTCAGATCTGAACCTATTATGTTTTCATCAATATATGAGTGTTCTTGATCCTATCTTGCAAGTCTATAGTCACCTATTATCTGTTATGATCCGTTAACCCCAAAGTGACAATAATCGGGATACTTACCGGTGATGACCGTAGTTTGAGGAGTTCATGTATTCACTATGTGTTAATGCTTTGTTCCGGTACTCTATTAAAAGGAGGCCTTAATATCCCTTAGTTTTCGTAAGGACCCCGCTGCCACGGGAGGGTAGGACAAAAGATGTCATGCAAGTTCTTTCCATAAGCACGTATGACTATATTCATAATACATGCCTACTTTACATTGACGAACTGGAGCTAGTTCTGTGTCACCCTAGGTTATGACTGTTACATGATGAACCACATCCGGCATAATTCTCCATCATCGATCCATTGCCTACGAGCTTTCCACATACTGTTCTCCGCTTATTTACTTTCCCGTTGCTATTGCTATCATCACTACAAAACACCAAAAACATTGCTTTTACTACCGTTACCTTTTGTTACCGTTACCACTACTATCATATTATTTTGCTACTAAATACTTTGCTGCAGATACTTAGTTTCCAGGTGTGGTTGAATTGACAACTCAGCTGCTAATACTTGAGAGTATTCTTTGGCTCCCCTTGTGTCGAATCAACAAATTTGGGTTGAATACTTTACCCTCGAAAACTGTTGCTATCCCCTATACTTGTGGGTTATCACAACCCCTATGCATAGGTTCATGGGTGGAACCCGCAAGTTGATCACCAAAACATACATCAAGTGGATCAATAGAATACCCCATTGTCACCACGGGTATCCCACGCAAGACATACATCAAGTGTTTTCAAATCCTTAAAGACTCAATCCGATAAGATAACTTCAAAGGGAAAACTCAATCATTACAAGAGAGTAGAGGGGGAGAAACATCATAAGATTGAACTATAATAGCAAAGCTCACGATATATCAAGATTGTACCACCTCAAGAACACGAGAGAGAGAGAGAGAGAGAGAGAGATCAAACACATAGCTACTGGTACATACCCTCAGCCCCGAGGGAGAACTACTCCCTCCTCATCATGGAGAGCGCTGGGATAATGAAGATAGCCACCGGAGAGGGGTTCCCCCTCCGAAAGGGTGCCGAAACCGGTCTAGGTTGGTTTTCGATGGCTGTGGAGGCTTCTGTCCGCGGAACTCCCGATCTATTCTGCTCCCCAAAGTTTTTAGGGTATATGGGTATATATGGGAGGAAGAAGTACGTCGGTGGACCTCCGGGCTGTCCACGAGGCAGGGAGGCGCGTCCAGGGGGTGGGCGCGCCCCCACCCTCGTGGGCAGCCCGGGACTCTCCTGGTCCAACTCCGACACTCCGTGGGCTTCTTCTGGTCCAAAAATAAGTTCCGTGAAGTTTCAGGTCAATTGCACTCCGTTTGATTTTCCTTTTTTTCCATACTCTAAAACAAGGAAAAAACAGAATCTGGCACTGGGCTCTAGGTTAATAGGTTAGTCCCAAAAATCATATAAAATAGCATATAAATGCATATAAAACATCCAAGGTTGATAATATAATAGCATGGAATAATCAAAAATTATAGATACGTTGGAGACGTATCAGCATCCCCAAGCTTAATTCTTGCTCGTCCTCGAGTAGGTAAATGGTAAAAACAGAATTTTTGATGTGGAATGCAACCTAACATATTTATCCATGTAATTCTTTATTGTGGCAAGAATATTCAGATCCATAAGATTCAAGACAAAAGTTTAATATTGACAAAAAATAATAATACTTCAAGCATACTAACTAAGCAATTATGTCCTCTCAAAATAACATGGCCAAAGAAAGTTCATCCCTACAAAATCATATAGTTTAGTCATGCTCCATTTTCGTCACACAAGAATTCTCCCATCATGCACAACCCCGATGACAAGCCAAGCAATTGTTTCATACTTTAGTAATCTCAAACTTTTTTCAACTTTCACGCAATACATGAGTGTGAGCCATGGATATAGCACTAAGGGTGGAATAGAATATAATGATGGGGGTTATGTGGAGAAGACAAAAAAAAGGTAGAAAGTCTCACATCAACGAGGCTAATCAATGAGCTATGGAGATGCCCATCAATTGATCTTAATGCAAGGAGTAGGGATTGCCATGCAACGGATGCACTAGAGCTATAAATATATGAAAGCTCAACAAAAGAAACTAAGTGGGTGTGCATCCAACTTGCTTGTTCACGAAGACCTAGGGCATTTTGAGGAAGCCCGTCATTGGAATATACAAGCCAAGTTCTATAATGAAAGATTCCCACTAGTATATGAAAGTGACAACATAGGAGACTCTCTATCATGAAGATCATGGTGCTACTTTGAAGCACAAGTGTGGTAAAAGGATAGTAGCATTTTCCCTTCTCTCTTTTTCTCTCATATTTTTTTGTTTTTTTGGCCTTCTTTTAGTCCAACTCCGATACTCTGTGGGCTTCTTCTAGTCCAAAAATAAGTTCCGGGAAGTTTCAGGTCAATTGGACTCCGTTTGATTTTCCTTTTCTGCGATACTTTAAAACAAGGAAAAGACAGAAACTGGCATTGGGCTCTAGGTTAATAGGTTAGTCCCAAAAATCATATAAAATAACATATAAATGCATATAAAACATCCAAGGTTGATAATATAATAGCATGGGACAATCAAAAATTATAGTTACGTTGGAGACGTATCACACCCTTGATGAATGGTCTATTTTTACTAAATATTGATAGTAGTGATAGACATGTTCATAGTATTGAAGCCAAAAGATGCAGAGTTGATAATGATAGTGCAACTTATTTGTGCCACTGCCGTTTGGGTCATATTGGTGTAAAGCGCATGAAGAAACTTCATTCTGATGGACTTATGGAATAACTTGATTATGAATCACTTGGTACTTGCGAACCATGCCTCATGGGCAAGATGACTAAAACTCCGTTCTCCGGAACAATGAAGCGAGCAATAGAGTTATTCGAAATCATACATACTGATGTATGTGGTCCAATGAACATTGAGGCTCGCGGCGGATATCGTTATTTTCTCACCTTCACAGATGATTTGAGCAGATATGGGTATATCTACTTGATGAAACATAAGTCCGAAACATTTGAAAAGTTCAAAGAATTTCAGAGTGAAGTCGAAAATCATCGTAACAAGAAAATTAAGTTTCTACGATTTGATCGTGGAGGTGAATATTTGAGTTATGAGTTTGGTCTTCATTTGAAATAATCCAGAATAGTTTCGCAACTCATGCCACCTGGAACACCACAATGTAATGGTGTGTCCGAATGTCGTAACCGCACTTTATTAGATATGGTGTGATCTATGATGTCTCTCATTGATTTACCGCTATCATTTTGGGGTTATGCTTTAGAGACGGCTCATTCACGTTAAATAGGCACCATCAAAATCCATTGAAACGACACCTTATGAACTGTGGTTTGGCAAGAAACCCAAGTTGTCGTTTCTTAAAGTTTGGGGTTGCGATGCTTATGTGAAAAAGCTTCAACCTGATAAGCTCGAACCCAAATCAGAGAAATGTGTCTTCATAGGATACCCAAAGGAGATAGTTGGGTACACCTTCTATCACAGATCCGAAGGCAAGATATTCGTTGCTAAGGGATCCTTTCTAGAGAAGGAATTTCTCTCGAAAGAAGTGAGTGGGAGGAAAGTAGAACTTGATGAGGTAATTGTACCTTCTCCCTTATTAGAATGTTGTTCATCACTGAAATCAGTTCCAGTGATTCCTACACCAGTAAGTGAGGAAGCTAATGATGATGATCATGAAACTTCTGATCAAGTTACTACCGAACCTCATAGGTCAACCAGAGTAAGATCCGCACCAGAGTGGTACGGTAATCCTGTTCTGGAGGTCATGTTACTTGACCATGACGAACCTACGAACTATGAGGAAGCTATGATGAGCCCAGATTCCGCAAAATGGCTCGAGGCCATGAAATATGAGATGGGATCCATGTATGAGAAGAAAGTGTGGACTTTGGTTGACTTGCCTGATGATTGGCAGGCCATAGAGAATAAATGGATCTTCATTAAGAAGACTGGCCCTGACGGTAATGTTACTGTCTACAAAGCTCGACCTATTGCAAAAGGTCTTCGACAAGTTCAAGGAGTTGACTATGATGAGACCTTCTCACCCGTAGTGATGCTTAAGTCCATCCGAATCATGTTAGCAATTACTGCATTTTATGATTATGAAATTTGGCAAATGGATGTCAAAATTGCATTCCTTAATGGATATCTTAAAGAAGAGTTGTATATGATGCAACCAGAAGGTTTTGTCGATCCCAAAGGTGCTAACAAAGTGCGCAAGCTCCAGCGATCCATTTATGGATTGGTGCAAGCCTCTTGGAGTTGGAATATACGCTTTGATAGTGTGATCAAAGCATATGGTTTTATACATACTTTTGGAGAAGCCTGTATTTACAAGAAAGTGAGTGGGAGCTCTATAGCATTTCTGATATTATATGTAGATGACATATTGTTGATCGGAAATGATACTGAATTTCTGAATAGCATAAAAGGATACTTGAATAAGAAATTTTAATGAAAGACCTCGATGAAGATGCTTATATATTGGGCATTAAGATCTATAGAGATAGATCAAGACGCTTAATTGGACTTTCACAAAGCACATACCTTGATAAAGTTTTGAATAAGTTCAAAATGGATCAAGCAAAGAAAGGGTTCTTGCCTGTGTTGCAAGGTGTGAAGTTGAGTCAGACTCAATACCCGACCACTTCAGAAGATAGAGAGAAAATGAAAGTCATTCCCTATGCTTCAGCCATAGGTTCTATCATGTATGCAATGTTGTGTACCAGACCTGATGTGTGCATTTATATTAGTTTAGCAGGGAGATAACAAAGTAATCCAGGCGTGGATCACTGGACAGTGGTCAAGAACATCCTGAAATACCTGAAAAGGACCAAGGATATGTTTCTCGTTTATCGAGCTGATAAAGAGCTTGTCGTAAACGGTTACGTCGATGCAAGCTTTGACTGATCCGGATGACTCTAAGTCACAAACCGGATACGTATTTTTATTAAATGGTGGAGCTGTCAGTTGGTGCAGTTCAAAGAAAAGCATCATGGCAGGATCTACGTGTGAACAGGAGTACATAGCTGCTTCGGAAGTAGCAAATGAAGGAGTTCATATCCGATCTAGGTGTAATACCTAGTGCATCGGGTCCAATGAAAATCTTTTGTGACAATACTGGTGCAATTGCCTTGGCAAAGGAATCCAGATTTCACAAGAGAACCAAGAACATCAAGAGATGCTTCAATTCCATCTACGATCAAGTCAAGGAGGGAGACATAGAGATTTGCAAGATACATACGGATCTGAATGTTGCAGACCCATTGACTAAGCCTCTCTCACGAGCAAAACATGATCAGCACCAAGACTCCATGGGTGTAAGAATCATTACAATGTAATCTAGATTATTGAGTCTAATGCAAGTGGGAGACTGAAGGAAATATGCCCTAGAGGCAATAATAAAGTTGTTATTTATATTTCCTTATATCATGATAAATGTTTATTATTCATGCTAGAATTCTATTAACCAGAAACTTAGTACATGTGTGAATACATAGACAAACAGAGTGTCACTAGTAGGCCTCTACTTGACTAGCTCATTGAATCAATGATGGTTATGTTTCCTAACCATAGACATGAGTTGTCATTTGATTAACGGGATCACATCATTAGAGAATGATGTGATTGACTTGACCCATCCGTTATCTTAGCACGATGATCGTTTAGTTTACTGCTATTGCTTTCTCCATAACTTATACATGTTCCTATGACTATGAGATCATGCAACTCCCGAATACGGGAGGAACACTTAGTGTTCTATCAAACGTCACAACGTAACTGGGTGACTGTAAAGATGCTCTACAGGTGTCTCTGATGGTGTTTGTTGAGTTGGCATAGATCGAGATTAGGATTTGTCGCTCCGAGTTTCGGAGAGGTATCTTTGGGCCCTCTCGGTAATACACATCACTATAAGCCTTGCAAGCAATGTGACTAATGAGTTAGTTACGGGATGATGCATTACGGAATGAGCAAAGAGATTTTCCGGTAACGAGATTGAACTAGGTATTGAGATACCGACGATCAAATCTCGGGCAAGTAACATACCGATGACAAAGGGAAGAACGTATGTTGTTATGCAGTTTGACCGATAAAGATCTTCATAGAATATGTGGGAGCCAATATGAACATCCAGGTTCCGCTATTGGTTATTGAGCGGAGATGTGTCTCGGTCATGTCTACATAGTTCTCGAACCCGTAGGGTCCGCACGCTTAATGTTCGGTGACGATCGGTATTATAGTTTATGTGTTTTGATGTACCGAAGGTAGTTCAGAGTCCCGGATATGATGAGGAGTCTCGTAATGGTGGAGACATAAAGATTGATATATTGGACGACTATATTCGGACACCAGAAGCGTTTCGGGTGATTTCGGAGAAAACCGGAGTGCCGGAGGGTTACCAGAACCCCCCCCCCCCACCACCACCACCACCACGGGGAAAGATTGGGCCTACATGGGCCATAGGGAAGAGGGGGGCAGCCCACAAGGGGCAGCCGCGCCCCCTTCCTATAGGGAGTCCGAATTGGACTAGGGAGGGTGGCGCCCCCCATTTCCTTCTCCTCTTCCTCTCCTTTCCTTCTTTCCCCTTCTCCTCCTAGTAGGACTAGGAAAGGAGGAATCCTACTCCTACTAGGAGGAGGATTCCTCCTCCCTTGGCGCGCCACTAGGGCCGGCCGGCCTCCCCCTTGCTCCTTTATATACGGGGGCAGGGGTACCCTAGAACAGACAAGTTGATCATTGATCTCTTAGCCATGTGTAGTGCCCCTCTCCACCATAATCCACATTGTTCATATCGTCATAATGCTTAGGCGAAGCCCTGCGCCGGTAGCTTTGTCATCACCATCATCACGCCGTCGTGCTGACGAAGCTCTCCCTCGACACTCAGCTGGATCGAGAGTTCATGGGACATCACCAAGCCGAACGTGTGCAGATCACGGAGGTGACGTACTTTCGGTACTAGGATCGGTTAGACCGTGAAGACGTATGACTACATCAACCGCGTTGTCATAACGCTTCCGCTTATGGTCTATGAGGGTACGTGGACAACACTCTTCCCCTCTCGTTGTTATGTATCACCATGAGAGATCTTGTGTGTGCGTAGGATTTTTTTTAAAATTACTGCATTCCCCAACACTAAGGAATCATGCAAACGTTAACCATCTCTGTGTTATGTACCATTAACTTGTGACAAATGAATCTCATAGCATAACATCAATCCGGGTCGATTCAACACAAATGTTCTCTTAACATTGTGCCCTCAAAGTTGCTGGCATAGACATGCCCAATCAGGAAAACAGAACCATTACGCAACACTTAAGCTAGTCTTAGAGGCTAGACTAAGAATACTTCTTACCGTTTATTATTCCACACGTGCATATGAGTCGTCCTCCAAGCCTCGTGTTATTGTAGACTCGAGAACCATAGCAGTTATAGCATGGAACATAAACATAATTATGAACTTGGAGATAAATAATATCATTTATTATTGAATCTAGGGCATATCTCCTACAGACTCCCACTTGCACTAGAGTCAATAATCTAGTTAATGCTAATGCACTTAAACCTATGGTATACTAGTGTAAAAAATGCTTCGCATGTGGTATAGCCTGATGTACTTTGGATCTGACAACTCGAGATCCATGCATATCTCTGCATATCCTCGCGTTTTCACGCTTTCACAAAATTCATATTTTGTGCGGACTTGGCTTTGTATATATGTGAATCATTGGTCGAAACCTGATTCCTCAGACTGAGTTATGGAGCAACTATCTGCAATAGTGTCTAATACGTCTCCATCATATCTACTTTCCCAAACACTTTTGCCCATGATTTGGACTCTAACTTGCATGATTTGAATGGAACTAACCCGGACTGACGCTGTTTTCAGCAGAATTACCATGGTGCTATTTATGAGCAGAAACAAAAGTTCTCGGAATGACCGAAAACTTCACGGAGCAACTTTTTGGAAAATATAAAAAATACCTGCAAAAGATGAAGGCCAGGGGGCCCACCACCTGTCCACGAGGGTGGGGGACGCGCCCCCTACCTCGTGGGCCCCCTGGAGCTCCTCCGACTGCAACTCCAACTCTATATATTGTGTTTCGAGGAGAAAAAATCATAGAGAAGAATTCATCGCGTTTTACAATAAGGAGCCGCCGCCAAGCCCTAAAACCTCTCGGGAGGGCTGATCTGGAGTCCGTTCGGGGCTCCGGAGAGGGGAATCCGTCGCCATCGTCATCATCAACCATCCTCCATCACCAATTTCATGATGCTCACCGCCGTGCGTGAGTAATTCCATCGTAGGCTTGCTGGACGGTGATGGGTTGGATGAGATCTATCATGTAATTGAGTTAGTTTTGCTAGGGTTTGATCCCTAGTATCCATTATGTTCTGAGATTGATGTTGCTATGACTTTGCTATTCTTAATGCTTGTCACTAGGGCCCGAGTGCCATGATTTCAGATCAGAACCTATTATGTTTTCATCAATATATGAGAGTTCTTGATCCTATCTTGCAAGTCTATAGTCACCTATTATGTGTTATGATCCGTTAACCCCGAAGTGACAATAATCGTGATACTTACCGGTGATGACCGTAGTTTGAGGAGTTCATGTATTCACTATATGTTAATGCTTTGTTCCGGTACTCTATTAAAAGGAGGCCTTAATATCCCTTAGTTTCCGTAAGGACCCCGCTGCCACGGGAGGGTAGGACAAAAGATGTCATGCAAGTTCTTTTCCATAAGCACGTATGACTATATTCGGAATACATGCCTACATTACATTGATGACCTGGAGCTAGTTCTGTGTCACCCTAGTTTATGACTGTGCTACCTCTTGAGCACTATGTTGGTTTTCCCTGAAGAGGAAGGGATGATGCAGCAAAGTAGCGTAAGTATTTCCCTCAGTTTTTGAGAACCAAGGTATCAATCTAGTAGGAGGCTACGCGCGAGTCCCTCGTACCTGCACAAAACAAATAAATCCTCGCAACTAACGCAAATAGGGGTTGTCAGTACCTATAAGGCCACTTACGAGAGTGAGATCTGATAGATATGATAGGATAATATTTTTGGTATTTTTATGATAAAATATGCAAAGTAAAATAAAGGCAAAGTAAATAGAAAAAGGAAATAATAAAGATAGACCCGGGGGCCATAGGTTTCACTAGTGGCTTCTCTCGGGAGCACAAGTATTCTACGGCGGGTGAACAAATTACTGTTGAGCAATTGACAAAGTTGAGCATAGTTATGAGAATATCTAGGTATGATCATGTATATAGGCATCACGTCCGAGACAAGTAGACTGACTCCTGCCTGCATCTACTACTATTACTCCACTCATCGACCGCTATCCAGCATGCATCTAGAATATTAAGTTAAAAACAGAGTGATGCCTTAAGCAAGATGACATGATGTAGAGGGATAGACTCATGCAATATGAAGAAAACCCCATCTTGCTATCCTCGATGCTAACAATACAATACGTGCCTTGCTGCCCCTACTGTCACTGGGAAAGGACACCGCAAGATTGAACCCAAAGCTAAGCACTTCTCCCATTGCAAGAAAGATCAATCTAGTAGGCCAAACCAAACTGATAATTCAAAGAGACTTGGAAAGATAACCAATCATACATAAAAGAATTCAGAGAAGATTCAAATATTGTTCATAGATAGGCTTGATCATAAACCCACAATTCATCGGTCTCAACAAACACACCGCAAAAAGAAGATTACATTGAATAGTTCTCCACAAGAGAGGGGGAGAACGTTGTATTGAGATCCAAAAAGAGAGAAGAAGCCATCTAGCTACTAACTATGGACCCGTAGGTCTAAGGTAAACTACTCACACTTCATCAGAGGGGCTATGGTGTTGATGTAGAAGCCCTCCGTGATCGATGCCCCCTCCGACGGAGCTCCGGAACAGGCCCCAAGATGGGATCTCGTGGATACAGAAAGTTACGATGGTGGAATTAGGGTTTTGGCTCCGTATCTGATCGTTTGGGGGTACGTGGATATATATAGGAGGAAGGAGTACCTCGGTGGAGCAACAGGGGGCCCACGAGGCTGGAGGGCGCGCCTGGGGTAGGCAGGCGCGCCCCCTACCTCGTGGCCTCCTATTTCCTTTCTTGACGTAGGGTCCAAGTCTCCTGAGTCTTGTTTGTTGAGAAAATCACGTTCCCGAAGGTTTCATTCCGTTTGGACTCCATTTGATATTCCTTTTCTTCAAAACCCTAAAACAGGCAAAAATAGCAATTCTGGGTTGGGCCTCCGGTTAATAGGTTAGTCCCAAAAATAATATAAAAGTGGATAATAAATCCCAATAATGTCCAAAATAGTAGACAACATAGCATGGAGCAATAAAAAATTATAGATACGTTGGAGACGTATCAAGCATCCCCAAGCTTAATTCCTACTCGTCCTCGAGTAGGTAAATGATAAAAACAGAATTTTTAATGCGGAGTGCTACTTGGCATAATTTTAATGTAATTCTTTTTAATTGTGGTATGAATATTCAGATCCGAAAGATTCAAGACAAAAGTTCATATTGACATAAAAATAATAATACTTCAAGCATACTAACTAAGCAATTATGTCTTCTCAAAATAATATGGCCAAAGAAAGTTCATCCCTACAAAATCATATAGTTTAGTCATGTTTCATTTTCATCACACAAGAATGCTCTCATCATGCACAACCCCGATGACAAGCCAAGCAATTGTTTCATACTTTAGTAATCTCAAACCTATAAACTTTCACACAATAGATGAGCGCGAGCCATGGACATAGCACTATGAGTGGAATAGAATATAATGAGGGGGGTTATATGGAGAGGACAAAAAAGGAGAAAGGCTCACATCAAGGAGGCTAATCAATGGGATATGGAGATGCCCACCGATTGATTTTAATGCGAGGAGTAGGGATTGCCATGCAACGGATGCACTAGAGCTATAAATGTATGAAAGCTCAACAAAATAAACTAGTGGGTGTGCATCCAACTTGCTTGCTCATGAATACCTAGGGCACTTGAGGAGTCCCATTGTTGGAATATACAATCCAAGTTCTATAATGAAAAATACCCACTAGTATATGAAAGTGACAAAACAAGAGACTCTCTATCATGAAGATTATGGTGCTACTTTGAAGCACAAGTGTGGCAAAGGATAGTAACATTGTCCCTTCTCTCTTTTTCTCTCTTTTTTTCTTTTTTATGGCCTCTCTCTTTTTTATGGCCTTTCTCTTTTTTGGGGCCTTCTCTTTTTTATGGCCTTTCTCTTTTTATATATGTATTCCTCACTTGGGACAATGCTCTAGAAAATGATGATCATCACACTTCTATTTATTTACAACTCAATGATTACAACTCGATACTAGAACAAAAGATGACTCTATATGAATGTCTCCGGCGGTGTACCGGGATATGCAATGGACCAAGAGTGACATGTATGAAAGAATTATGAACGGTGGCTTTGCCACAAATACTATGTCAACTACATGATCATGCTAAGCAATATGACAATAATGAATGTGTCATGATGAACGGAATGATGGAAAGTTGCATGGCAATATATCTCGGAATGGCTATGGAAATGCCATAATAGGTAGGTATGGTGGCTGTTTTGAGGAAGATATAAGGAGGTTTATGTGTGAAAGAGCATATTATATCACGGGGTTTGGATGCACCGGCGAAGTTTGCGCCAACTCTCAATGTGAGAAAGGGCAATGCACGGTACCAAAGAGGCTAGCAAGGATGGAAGGGTGAGAGTGCGTATAATCCATGGACTCAACATTAGTCATAAAGAACTCACATACTTATTGCAAAAATCTACAAGTCATCAAAAACCTCGGTACTCCGCGCATGCTCCTAGGGGGATAGATTGGTAGGAAAAGACCATCACTCGTCCCCGACCGCCACTCAGAAGGAAGACAATCAAATAACACCTCATGTTTCAAATCTGTTGCATAACGTTTACCATACGTGCATGCTACGGGACTTGGAAACTTCAACACAAGTATTTCTCAATTTAACAACTACTCAACTAGCACGACTTTGATATTATTACCTCCATATCTCAAAACAATCATCAAGCATCAAACTTCTCTTAGTATTCAGAACACCCTTAAGAAAATTTTACTAACTTTGAATACCTAGAATATTAGGATTTTAAGCAAATTACCATGCTATTAAGACTCTCAAAATAATCTAAGTGAAGCATGAGAGATCAATATTTTCTATAAAAAAAATCCACCACCGTGCTCTAAAAGATATAAGTGAAGTACTAGAGCAAAATTATATAACTCAAAAGATATAAGCGAAGCACATAGAGTATTCTAACAAATTCTAAATCATGTATGGCTCTCTAAAAAGGTGTGTACAGCAAGTATGATTGTGGTAAACTAAAAAGCAAAGACTCAAATAATACAAGACGCTCCAAGCAAAACACATATCATGTGGCGAATAAAAATATAGCTCCAAGTAAAGTTACCGATAGAAGTAGACGAAAGAGGGGATGCCTTCCGGGGCATCCCCAAGCTTTGGATTTTAGGTGTCCTTAGATTATCTTGGGGGTTCCATGGGAATCCCCAAGCTTAGGATCTTGCCACTCCTTGTTCCATAATCCATCAAATCTTTACCCAAAACATGAAAACTTCACAACACAAAACTTAAAGTAGAAAATCTCGTGAGCTCCGTTAGAGAAAGAAAATAAAAGACCAATTCAAGGTACTGTAATGAAACCATTATTTATTTATATTGGTGTTTTACCTACTGTATTCCAACTTCTCTATGGTTTATAAACTATTTTACTAGCCATAGATTCATCAAAATAAGCAAACAACACACGAAAAACAGAATCTGTCAAAAACAGAACAGTCTGTAGTAATCTGTAGCTAGCGCAAGATCTGGAGCCCCAAAAATTCTAAAATAAATTTCTGAACGTGAGGAATTTATCTATTAATCATCTAAAAAAATAATTAACTAAATATCACTTTCCAAATAAAAATGACAGCAGTTCTCGTGAGAGCTAAAGTTTCTGTTTTTTACAGCAAGTTCAACAAGACTTTCCCCAAGTCTTCCCAACGGTTCTACTTGGCACAAACACTAATTAAACACAAAAAACATAACCAAAACAGAGGCTAGATAAATTATTTATTACTAAACAGGAGCAAAAAGCAAGGAATAAAAATAAAATTGGGTTGCCTCCCAACAAGCGCTATCGTTTAACGCCCCTAGCTAGGCATAACAAGTAAGAATAGATCTAGGTATTGCCATCTTTGGTTTTCAACTTTTTAGTGGAATCAAGCTCGAATCCGGGAGGTTCTTTATGTTTCCCTTCATATTCTGAAATTTTTAGATCTAACGAATCCAACCGCTTATTGCAAAGGGTAATCAACATATTCATGCGGTGAATATTTCCACTAATGTTCTTAAGAGGTTCAAGAGATTTCTGCAAGATTTTAGTAACTTCACAATTTTTTTCAAAAACTTGTGTCTCTTCCTGAGTAGGATGAGGCCCCTTTTGTTGAGGTAGTGTTCCCACTATACCTTATATAATTTCAAGTGCAATATGGGGATCGATTTCAATAAAATTGCCTTTGGCAACGCAATCCAAGAGTTGTCTATGCGACATATTTAATCCAACATAAAAATTGCGAAGCAAAATTCTCAGGTTTATTTCGGAGGTACAATTACGATAAGACTCCATTATACTCAACCAGGCATCTTTTAAGTTTTCTCCTAGTCTCTGTTTAAAGTGAAAGATTTCGAACTCGGGAGTCAACGGAGAAGATAAGGGACTAGCCATAACAACAAGCAAGCAAACTAACACACAAGCAAACAGAAAGCAATCGGGCAAAAAGAGGCAAATAGGGAAAGAGAGGGAGGATAGAGAGAGAGGGTGAATAAAACGGCAAGGGTGAAGTGGGGGAGAGGGAAACGAGAGGCAAATGGCAAATAATGTAATGCAGGAGATAAGGGTATGTGATCGGTACTTGGTATGTTGACTTTTGCATAGACCTCCCCGGCAACGGCGCCAGAAATCCTTCTTGCTACCTCTTGAGCACTGCGTTGGTTTTCCCCGAAGAGGAAGGGATGATGCAGCAAAGTAGCGTAAGTATTTCCCTCGATTTTTGAGAACCAAGGTATCAATCCAGTAGGAGGCTACGCGCGAGTCCCTCGTACCTGCACAAAACAAATAAATCCTCGCAACCAACGCAAATAGGGGTTGTCAGTCCCTATAAGGCCACTTACGAGAGTGAGATCTAATAGATATGATAGGATAACATTTTTGGTATTTTTATGATAAAAGATGCAAAGTAAAATAAAGGGAAAGTAAATAGCAAAGGAAATAACTAAGTAGTAGGAGATCAATATGATAAAGATAGACCCGGGGGCCATAGGTTTCACTAGTGGCTTCTCTCGAGAGCATAAGTATTCTACGGTGGCTGAACAAATTACTGTTGAGCAATTGACAGAATTGTGCATAGTTATGAGAATATCTAGGTATGATCATGTATATAGGCATCACGTCCGAGACAAGTAGACCGACTCCTGCCTGCATCTACTACTATTACTCCACTCATCGACAGCTATCCAGCATGCATCTAGAGTATTAAGTTAAAAACAGAGTAATGCCTTAAGCAAGATGACATGATGTAGAGGGATAGACTCATGCAATATGAAGAAAACCGTATCTTGTTATCCTCGATGGCAACAATCCAATACATGCCTTGCTGCCCCTACTGTCACTGGGAAAGGACACTGCAAGATTGAACCCAAAGCTAAGCACTTCTCCCATTGCAAGAAAGATCAATCTAGTAGGCCAAACCAAACTGATAATTTGAAGAGACTTGCAAAGATAACCAATCATACCTAAAAGAATTCAGAGAAGATTCAAATATTGTTCATAGATAGACTTGATCATAAACCCACAATTCATCGGTCTCAACAAACACACCACAAAAAGAAGATTACATCGAATAGTTCTCCACAAGAGAGGGCGAGAACGTTGTATTGAGATCCAAAAAGAGAGAAGAAGCCATCTAGGTACTAACTATGGACCCGTAGGTCTGAGGTAAACTACTCACACTTCATCTGAGGGGCTATGGTGTTGATGTAGAAGCCATCCGTGATCGCGTGATCGATGCCCCCTCTGGCGGAGCTCCGGAATAGGCCCCAAGATGGGATCTCGTGGATACAGAAAGTTACGGCGGTGGAATTAGGGTTTTGGCTCCATATCTGATCGTTTGGGGGTACGTGGATATATATAGGAGGAAGGAGTACGTCAGTGGAGCAACAGGGGGCCCACGAGGGTGGAGGGCGCGCCTGGGGTAAGCAGGTGCGCCCCCTACCTCGTGGCCTCCTGTTTCCTTTCTTGATGTAGGGTCCAAGTCTCCTGGGTCTTGTTTGTTAAGAAAATCACGTTCCCGAAGGTATCATTCCGTTTCGACTCCGTTTGATATTCCTTTTCTTCGAAACCCTAAAACAGGCAAAACACATCAATTCTAGGCTGGGCCTCCGGTTAATAGGTTAGTCCCAAAAATAATATAAAAGTGGATAATAAAGCCCAATAATGTCCAAAACAGTAGATAATATAGCATGGAGCAATCAAAAATTATAGATACATTGGAGACGTATCAGACTATTACATGATGAACCGCATCCGGCATAATTCTCCATCGCTGATCCATTGCCTATGAGCTTTCCATATATTGTTCTCCGCTTATTTACTTTTCCGTTGCTATTACTATCATCACTACAAAATACCAAAAACACTACTTTTGCTACCGTTACCACTACTATCATATTACTTTGCTACTAAACACTTTGCTGCAGATACTAAGTTTCCAGGTGTGGTTGAATTGACAACTCAGCTGCTAATACTTGAGGATATTCTTTGGCTCCCCTTGTGTCAAAACAATAAATTTTGGTTGAATACTCTACCCTCGAAAACTGTTGCGATCCCCTATACTTGTGGGTTATCAAGACTATTTTCTGGCGCCATTGCCGGGGAGCATAGCTCTATTCTTTGAGTCACTTGGGATTTATATCTGCTTATCATTATGAAGAACTAGAGAGATCCAAAAACCAAGATTTATCCCTCAACTACGAGGGGAGCTAAGGAACTGCCATCTAGCTCTGCACTTGATTCACCTTCTGTTTTGAGTAAGCTTGCGACACCTAAACCTGCTTCTGCTATTCGTTCTGATATGTCGCATGTTATTGATGATGCTACTTCTGCTATGCATGATACTTATGATGAAACTACTTCTATGCTTGATACTACTGTGCCACTTAGTGAATTTCTTGACAAACAACTTGCTAGGGCTAGAGAGATTGAAAATATTGAATCTGATAATAGTGATGAAATTGATGATGAAGACTTGCCTATTATTCCTGAGGGTAATGTTTTTGATAAAGAAGCTTCTTTAGCTATTTTAGCTTGCAAAGATAGATATGAACTCAAGAGGTTATTAGCTAAATGGAATCAACAATCTCTAAATGCTAGAATGAAACCTGACCCTGCTTTTGCTACTTCACCTATCTATGTTACCGATAAGGATTATGAATTCTCTGTTGATCCTGATATAATTACTTTGGTTGAATCTGATCCTTTTCATGGCTATGAATCTGAAACTGTTGTGGCACATCTTACTAAATTAAATGATATAGCTACCCTGTTCCCTAAAGATGAGAGAACTCGCTACTTTTATATCCTCAAAAAATATTTCCGTTCTCATTAAAGGGTGATGCTAAGATATGGTTTAATTATCTTGATCCTGGTTGTGTGCATAGTCCCCAGGATATGATATATTACTTCTCTGCTAAATATTTCCCTGCTCATAAGAAACAAGCTGCTTTAAGGGATATATATAATTTTGCGCAAATTGAAGAAGAGAGTCTCCCACAAGCTTGGGGGAGGCTTCTCCAATTACTTAATGCTTTGCCTGATCATCCTCTTAAGAAAAATGAAATACTTGATATCTTTTATAATGGACTAACCGATGCCTCCAGAGATTACCTGGATAGTTGTGCTGGTTCTGTTTTCAGGGAAAGAACACCAGATGAAGCTGGAATTCTATTGAATAATATGTTGACGAATGAAAATAATTGGACACTTCCTGAACCAGTTCCGGAGCCAATTCCTGAGCCTATTCCTAAACCAACTCCGAAGAAGAGGGGTATTCTATTTCTCAGTCCTGAAGATATGCAAGAGGCAAAGAAATCTATGAAAGAAAAAGGTATTAAAGTTGAAGACGTTAAGAATTTACCTCCTATTAAAGAAATACATGGTCTTAATTTACCACCTGTTGAAGAAACATATGATCTTAATCCTTCACCTATTGAAGAAACTCATGGTCTTTATAACCTGACATAGGTAGTAAAGGTAAATTCTCTCTATAGATATGATAAAGATGAAATCCCATTTACTAAGTATATGAAAGATATTGTTACACATAAGAGAAAGGTACCGGAAGCTGAAATTTCCACCATGCTTGCTAATTATACTTTTAAGGGTGGAATACCAAACAAACTTGGAGATCTTGGTGTACCAACTATACCATGCTCCATTAAAAGAAACTATGTTAAAATTGCTTTATGTGATCTTGGAGCCGGTGTTAGTGTTATGCCTCTCACTTTATATCGAAGACTTGATTTGAATAAGTTGACACCTATTGAAATATCTTTGCAAATGGCTGATAAATCAACTGCTATACCTGCCGGTATTTGTGAGGATGTGCCTGTTGTGGTTGCAAACGTTACTATTTTAATGGACTTTGTTGTTCTTGATATTCCCGAGGACGATAGTATGTCTATTATTCTTGGAAGACCCTTTTTGAGTATTGCAGGGGCTGTTATTGATTGCACTAAAGGCAATGTAACTTTTCATGTTAATGGTAATGAGTATACGGTACACTTTCCGAGGAAACAACCTCAAGTTCATAGTATCAACTCTATTGGAAAAATTCCATCGATTATATTTGGAGGTTTTGAATTTCCTCTTCCTACTGTCAAGAAGAAATATGATATTCTTGTTATTGGGGATGTGCATATCCCCGTTGAGGTAGCATAGTGTTATTCGAAATTTCTCTGGTTCCATGTTATTCGGAATGAGGTCGTTAACAAGACTTGATAAACCTTGTTAGTGGATTACTTTTGATGATCATGAGAAGGATGAAAATAGAAGGCACAACCTTCTGTACCCCACTTTTACTTTCTGTTATTTATATTAAATAAAATAAAAATAGTATTTTTCTGTCTGTTATCTGATTATCCGTGCAATATAAAAATACCCCGAAAATAAAAGTTCTCTAAATGCCTTGAAATTTAAATATGATTTTTTTCTAGAATAGTTGAGAATATTTGGCACTGAGAACACAGCAGGGGGGTCACCCACCTGCCCATGAGGGTAGAGGTCGCGCCCTACCCCCCTGGGCGCGCCCCCTACCTCGTGGGCCCATGGTGGCCCTCCTCCACTTATCCTTTCACCCACACACTCCTTCTTCCTCCCCCAAACACGAATAACCAGCTCAAACCCGAGTCCAAGCTCGTTTTGCTGCCATTTTCGATCTCCTTACTCAAAGCACCTGTCACAAAACTGCTTGGGGAGATTGTTCCTTGGTGTCGGGGATATACCCCACGGCGTAAACCGGCCGGAAGGATAACCCGGCCGGACTTGGTGTTTCATTGGTAACCCGCCAGAGGATTGGCAACTTACGTGTCTGGCGGTTCACTGGTATGACGATTCACGAGTCTGAAGACTCATTGGTGACCCGGCGCGTGTTCTAGATGGATGACAAGGCCCAAGGCCCAGAAGGCCGGTTTATGTTAGTGGTGGGCCGGTTTAAGAGGAAAGGTGTGAGAAATATTTGTCTTACAAGGAGTTAAGACCTGGACTTGTATCCGGTTTGTATTAGAGATAGACTAGTCCTAATCCTAATAGGACTCCACATGTAACCCACCCCTTCAACATATATAAGGAGGGGCAGGGCTCCCCAAGAGGGACAAAAAAACAACAATCTCTAGGGCTAGACACAATTAAAGGAGAGCCGGTTTACGACGACTCCCTCATGATGATAATGAGATCTAGCCTCAAACAGCATGTAGGGTTGTTACCGGATGGTGTTTCCCGGGGCCCGAAGCTGTCTAAATCCTCGTCTTGTGTTGCGTTTCTTGATTCCTCTCAACCCCTCTCAAGTTACCACATAGATGCGTTGGCCTCACGACTAAGTCATTCCACTAGGACATCTGACGCGACAATTCCATGACAGTTGGCGCCCACCGTGGGGCCCACGCACGGTGGTGTTGAGTTTTTGAAGGGATCTTTTTAGGAATCAAGATGCTCGCGATTAGACTAATGAAGTTTTGAGTTCAAATTTTTTTTAAGATTGTGTCGGCTGTCGCTACTACAAGTTGAAGACGTGTTCAAGGTCAATAAATGCAAGGATCACGTTAAAAGGGACCAACAGGAGTGCAGGAGATTTTTCCAGCGTGTTATATAATTGGGGAGAGGTCGAATTGCAAGTCGCCGAGACCGTGTTTTTCTGTTGCAGCACGTTTTGTTCGATGCGCCAAATCCTGAGGTGTTTTGTCAACTTCCGAGTCGTAGAGCATCCATCAGCCGTACCAACTAGTACTCTGTGTTATTATTAGCATATACAAAGAACCAACAGGACTGATGCTTCTTACGTGGGTTGAGTGCTAGTTCAATTATCTGAGTTGTTATCTCCGATAGCTATACATACGTGGAGGCAGGCTGTACAAGGAAGTATGAGCCGAGATGTCCAATCAGCAGCGCTACACACAAGGAAGAAAAAAGGGCTTGGGGTTGCCAAGTCAGGAACGATCCGGAGAAACCAAAAAAGATAGGAACATAGGCGCAGATTCGGCCCTTGCCTTACAAGGCCTCAGCCTTGGCCTGAGAGCTGGCCTAGTAGCCACCTGAGCCGGCGTCGTCGCCTCCGCGGCCGAAACCGCCTCGTCATGCCACGCTGAGCCGCACCACCTCATCACTCTGCCCCGCGTCAGCTTACTGCTACTGCTCAGCCGCACACTATCAATCTGATGTGACCACGCCTTCACTAGCAAGCTGCCGTCGTCGTTTGCTCTAGCCCTGCTACTCCAAGCTGCTGTCATGACCGCACCGGGTTACCTTTACCTCTGAGCGCCCCCTCCGCCTGTTTCAGATCATCGTCACAGCCTTGAGCCGCCGCAGACCGTAACTCGTCTTGCTGCAGGCCTCCGGGTTCATGGCCGGTTTTCCTCTGCGCCTTGGGCCACTGCTGAAGCCCGAATTGACCCGGCCGAGTTGCCGCCTCGTCACTTTGCCACTGAGCAGCCTCGACTTCACCCTTGCCAGGCCTCCTCCATACCTGAGCTCTTCGTTGACTCCACCATGGCCCGCCTTGGCCTTGCGTCTCCTCACCCGCGGCCGCACCGAGCCGCCGGGGTTGAGCCGCCGTACGCTTGGACTTATCTGCTCTGATTCATCCGTGCGCCGGCTGTCCCTGACTTTGCCGCTCAAGCCGCCGTGCCCGTGAGCTACCTCCGCCTTGAGATGCCCCGTCCGGCTGCTCCCGCCGTTTCTTCTACCATGACTCGCCCGTCAGTGCTGCGAGGTGCCGGATCATTTGTGTGATGTGGTTCTCTTTCGGGCAAGACACTGACATGGCAGGTGGGATTTTCACGTGCAACACCAGCGCAAAGGAGTTCTTTGGATCAGACGATTTTCAGACTTGCCTTTTTTTGTTGACAATGTCAAACAAGGGATGCTCCTTTTTTCTCTTTAACTGCAACGAGCACAAGTTGTACAGGGTGTTTGAGGCCGCCTCTGATGATGGATGGGATATTATTGACAGAGCTACTTATACATCCTCTGCTCAGAGAGAAGGAGGAGACAACCTGCTATGTGCATGGACTATGCGGCCAGAGCGTTGATCACATGCATATACTATTTACTTTCAATGCACTTCTAATACCTCACACATGGTTCAATTTCCAACTGGGAGTGCTGGTCGTTACATCCAACGAGACAGTGTCAGTAAAGGATCAGACTATCCAGCGATGCATGGCATGGTTCCCTAGGTAAAATAGAGGAGGTCAGAGGAGACGCACTGATCTAGCATTATCCAGCGTCGGTGTCCGCGTTCGTCCGACAAAACATCAGGTGGTACCATGCTGTGCTTATGGAATGTGCGTCAGCATCATCATGCACTGGCGTTTGCGCCCGCTTACTGTTGAATGGGTGTGTGCAAGCCGTCGCCCATGCAGTTCAATCTACATCAACTCGGTGGGACCGCGCCCGCGATTGATTCGCCGTTCGCATGGCTTACCACGCCCGCAATTGACTCGCCCGTCCACGCTGGCTTAAAATGCCACGGCCGGCTCATTTTTCCACTCCTGTGGCTACTCGGCCGTGATTGGTTTCAGCTTCACCATGGTGATCATCAACTCCACGGTAGATAACCCCTGGCATGATATATCAGGTGAAATCCATCCAGTATATTTTATATTACATATTGCCTTCTTTAGCAGAGCAATTACTCCGGCTAGCAAGGTTGTCTAATGCAGGACCCTAAACCGCCATTTATTGGTGCAAATTTAAAGGCCGTCGAAAAAATTCCGGCTTAAAAAGAAGGATTCCGGTTTAATATCCGGCTTAAGGGAAAGTTATCTCCCACAAAGCTTTGAAGCTCTCGATAGCCCGTTCCAAATACCGATTCAAGAAGAATTTATCTCTTGCAAAAAGTTAAAGGTTGCCCAAGAGGACCTGCTGCCCTAACACGCGGTTCAAACATGGGTGTCCTGCCTTATGGGCTCATCTTCATATGATTACTTGAGGGCTTCCTGTTCAAACATAGGTGTATTCACCAAAGAGAACATGGCGTTACTACCCTCTTGATGCGGCTATCAAGACAATATTATCATCAGGGGCCAAAGAGACTTTGTTGCACAACACAACTCAAACATAGGCACCCGGTGAGCACAGCTCAGAAATATATCACATGGGGGCTTCTGCTTGCAAAGCGGAGTCCTGTCCATTAATCCGGCTATCACGCCACGACAAAGCTTGGGAGCTTCACACCCAAGGGGCCAAAGAGAGTCTTGTTGCTACGCACAACTCAAACATAGGCACCCGTTGAGCACAGCTCACAAAGTTACTTGGGGCTTTTTGTGTAAAGTAACAAAGAGTTTGAAAGGACCCTTGTAATTGGGTATCGACCCACGACTTGGAAGCCTGGTGTATTCACCTAAAACCCCGGGTTAACCTGCCTTCATCAAGTAAGCCACTCCTATCCAGGTAATCCTGGCATGACCCGCCGAACGTTTGACAAGTTACTCTTATACAGACCCTGAACTTGTCAAAGTTAAAACGACGATTGGTTAGTTGGAGGTCCATTTTAAAAGACTTTGTCAAATGGTTTAGCTCAGTGGCCTGGCAGCCCATGAAAAGCCTCGAATTTGGGGCCTGGCAGCCCATGAAAAGCCTTGACTACAAGTTTTCATATGCTTTTATTTGCCAAGTTTTTTCGCCTTTGTTGAGGTTCATAATATCTTCTGATAAACCGGTGTCCTTGACCCGGCTTTACTTTCAACTAACAAGTTGTCAGTACATGATCAGTTATAATCCGGCATTTCTTAATCCGGTCCGGTTTGACTAACAAGTCGCTAGTATTATATATGGATAATCCGGTGTTTATTACAACCCGGTACAGTTTTATCATAAACCGGCAAAATATGGAAGGAGTTATCAGTACTCAATATTGGGGTTATTACCCTTACTACAAAAAGTTGGTAAACCAACGATGTGATTCACCCTTACTGGTTGAATAAAGAAGGATTATAAAACACCGGCGTTTATTAACCCGGCCTGGCTTTCGACTATAAGTCGCCAGTATGATGATAAATTATCCGGTGTTTATTAAACCGGCCTGGCTTGGGACTATAAGTCGCCAGTATATATCTGGATTGCGCCATTGGAATCATGCACTCATAAAATCATTGGATTATATTATTCAAATCTTCAAATAGCCAACATGGCTGGATTTTATTATGGTTATCAATAACCAGTATTATGATTGAGGTTACTAAAGTCGCTTTAGCGCAATGGTTATTCTTTTATCAATGGATATGATTTATTCTACAATTGAAGGAATAGTCCCGAGTCGCTGCAGGCTTACGACCCAGCACTTGGGGGCTACATTATTCAAATTGAGATTACATCAAATATGCAAGTCTCATGTCACTGCAAGCATGCACCATGACACTTGGGGGCTAATGCAAAGTCATTTTTACTAGCCTTATTAAAGATCCGACTCATCACATCATAATGAGTCGGCCCTTGGGGGCTACCAATTGCTCCTGGCAACAATTCAAGGTACACAAGTTTTTAATCCATTATATTGAAGGGTCCACTGCTCAATTGGTAAAGTACAAAGCTCTTAACCTTGTGGACGTGGGTTCAAGCCCCATAATGGGGATTACATCATATGATGTTATTTTTAATGAAGTTTATATAAAGTCCCTGCTCATTATTGCATAATGATCCGGCCCTTGGGGGCTACACTGGTTGAAGTTTTTTATGAGCATAAGGCAATTACAAGTCCCAGGTTGCTGCAAGCATGACAACCCGGCACTTGGGGGCTACATATGTGGGACATTAATTTTTGACTAAATGACTGAGATGAACAATCTGGATTTCTTCAAAGTTGCAGCATTTATATTGAAACAAGTCTTAAGCTATCACTATGATCTCTTCTTAAGACTTGGGGGCTAGAGGTAATATGGATATGAGGGAGAGAAATCTTCAAAATTCTCAGCTTTGACTCGGCGATGGCAACAATCATGACCCGGAGTTTATAACAGTCATGACCTGGAATCAACAGTTTTCATAACCCGGCAATTTTGGATAAACCAGCAAGTTTTTCAAGCCGGTTGAGTATCAGTTGAATATTTAAAGACCGATATTTTTGTCAAGTCAGAGCATTGAAGGCCGATTCAAATGGATTCTTTATTTACAATATTTATTCTGGAAGCAAATTGATTATGAAGCTGGTCTATTGACCCGGATTTTCTCGAAAAAGGAAATGACAAGGACTTGAGGATGTTCTGGTGCTGGTTTACAAGAATTCTTAACCCGGAACACAACATGTCAATTTTGTTCTTGTGTTTATTTTGCAGTATAAGTTTACCATGGATAAATCCAAGCTAAACTTGGGGGCTAATGTCGGGGATATACCCCACGGCGTAAACCGTCCGGAAGTATAACCCGGTCGGACTTGGCGTTTCATTGGTAACCCGCCAGAGGATTGGCAACTTACGTGTCTGGCGGTTCACTGGTATGATGATTCACGAGTCTGAAGACTCACTGGTGACCCGGCGCGTGTTCCAGATGGATGACAAGGCCCAAGACCCAGAAGGCCGGTTTATGTTAGTGGTGGGCCGGTTTAAGAGGAAAGGTGTGAGGAATATTTGTCTCACAAGGAGTTAAGACCTGGACTTGTATCCGGTTTGTATTAGAGATAGACTAGTCCTAATCCTAATAGGACTCCACATGTAACCCGCCCCTTCAACATATATAAGGAGGGGCAGGGCTCCCCAAGAGGGACAAAAAACAACAATCTCTAGGGTTAGACACAATTAAAGGAGAGCCGGTTTACGACGACTCCCTCGTGATGATAATGAGATCTAGCCTCAAACAGCATGTAGGGTTATTACCGGATGATGTTTCTCGGGGCCCGAAGCTGTCTAAATCCTCGTCTTGTGTTGCGTTTCTCGATTCCGCTCGACCCCTCTCAAGCTACCACATAGATGTGTTGGCCTCACGACTAAGTCCTTCCGCTAGGACATCTGACGCGGCAATTCCATGACACTTGGTATGTGACTCCTCCATTGGTCCAATTAGTTTTTGTTCTAGTGCTTTATTCATTGCAAATTGTTGCTGTCTAGGTGACCATGTTCTTGAGCTTGCATGTCAAATTTATATGGTTCCAAGTAGTTTTGATGCATGATATAGGCTCTAGGCACTTGTAGGAGTAGTTGCTATCAATATTATTGAGTTTGGTTTACTTTTATTTTGAAGTTACTAAAAATTTCAGAATTTTTCAGAAAATGATGAAGAGACTTTTGAGGGGCTCATCGAGCCGAAGCTCAGAGGAAAAGGCACAGAAGCCTAAGTATAATCTAGCTCGCATCATGGAGGTTCGGTCGTGTGAATGGCCTTCCGATGATTTCTTGAGAGCAGCCGGGATTTATGAAGATTTTTATGAATTGGCTAAGAATGCGGGCCTCACCGCTTTCCTCCACAACCAACGCGATCAGTATCTCTTACTCACAAATATCTTTGTGCAAAACTTTCATTTCCATTCTAGGAGCTCACCACCTACGGTGGAGTTTCATTTATATGATGAGCATAAGCAAATGTCATTTATGATTTTTGTCGGGTTTGTTTAGTCCCTTTCGAGGACAAGACAGAGGAACCACATTGTGAGGATGTGGATGGGTTTATTGATACTAGCACTATAGGGAAAAAAAGCAAGGTTTCCGATGCACGAAACACTAGCATACATTTTCCTGTTTTACGCTATTTTGCATTATTTGCTAGTCGTTGTTTAATTGGTTGCGGAAACTGTGGAAACCTTAGTGTTCCTGATATTATTATTCTGCTCCATGGTTTATATGATGATAACTCTGTTAGTATGGGCGGCATTATTGCTAAATGGTTAAGTCTGAACCGTACAAAGGGGCCCATCTTTGGAGGCATCTATGCTTCACGCCTAGCTGCACATTTTAACATACCTATTAGGCATTATGAGAAGGAAGAAAAAGTGATGCCTCGTGTTTATTTAGATTATAGAAGTATGGTGGCACATGATTTTATTGTTAAGAATAGGGAAGGAGAGCTTAAATACAAATTGTTCTTTGGTAAACATCATCCTGAGACTATTACCCTTCCCGCTCCTTCTTTGTTTGATTTATCTGCAGGCCAGTACCTTGTTCTGTTAAAGGCTATTGATGCCTACCGGAACCCTGCACCAGCTATGGAGCCAGAGCCGATACCACAAGTTGATCCTTCAAGACAGTCTAATTAACAGTGGGATCCGGAGATGATTGCCAATGAGTGGCAATCGGAGTCTTCTTCTTCATCTCAGTATGACCCCAACTACTATTATGGATATCCACCAGGCTAGCCGTGGCCATAGACCAACTTAGGCCAAAAGCCTAAGCTTGGGGGAGTACGTATTTCCCACCGACATTACATTTATGTTCACACACTCATTGCTAAATGTCGGTGCTCATACTTTTTCATTGTATCATCCATGCTAGTTTACTTTCCTTTTTATGCTTTCTTCTTGTGTGTTTGATAAACCTTAAGAAAAACCAAAAAAAATAGTTGTAGCTTTTAATTAGTTTACTTTCCATGCTTGTAGTAATAATTAAAAAGAAAACCCAAAAAGATTTCCTGTTCTTCTTTTACTTGTTGGGAGCTCTCCCGTGTAAACAGTTTTATTTATTTTCTTTTCTTTGGGGGTCGATAGGAGAAGACCATGATTAAATTATCGAAGTGGCTCTTATATGCATTATTATTGATCTGACAAAAGAGCCCATATTGCCTTATCTTCTCCTGTTTATTGAATGCTTGCAGATTCCAGCTTAGTCCAATGCACATGCACAATTATTATTATTCACATCGTTCGGCCGTGCAAGTGAAAGGCAATAATGATGATTATATGATGAACTTATTGAGATGAGAAAGCTGGTACAAACTCGACCTCTTTTGATTTTGTAAATATGATCAGTTCATCGTTCCTGATTCAGCCTATTATGAATAAACATGTTTGCAATGACAACTAGAGATCATAGTTCTTGTGCCATGCTTGATTAGCTAGGAGCTTATAATGGTTTACCTTGCGTGCCAACATGCTATTAAAATGGTTGTGATGTGGTATGATAGGGTGGTTCCTCATTTGAATGATTTAAGTGACTTGACTTGGCGCATGTTCATGCATGTAGTTGAAACAACATCAACATAGCCTTCACGATATTTATGTTCATGGTGGATTATATCCTACTCATGCTTGCATTTGGTGTTGATTAATTTTAATGCATGTTCATGACTGTTGTCGCTCTCTAGCTGGTCGCTTCCCAGTCTTTTGCTAGCCTTCACCTGTACTAAGCGGGAATACTGCTTGTGCATCCAAACTCCTTAAACCCCAAAGTTATTCCACATGAGTCCACTATACCTACATATATACGGTATCACCTGCCGTTCCAAGTAAATTTGTATGTGCCAAACTCTAAACCTTCAAATAAATATCATGTTTTGTATGCTCGGATAGCTAATGTATCAACTAGGGCTGTTTGTATCTTCCATGTTAGGTGGGTTATTCTCAAGAGGAGTGCACTCCGCTCCTCACTCATGAGATAAATGGCTGGTCACCGGGATGCCCAGTCCCATGCTTTATGCAAACTAAATCAAAATAATTGCAAACAAAACTCCCCCTGGGACTCTTGTTAGTTAGAGGCACTCGTTGTTTCGAGCAAGCCATGGATTGATGCTTGTTGGTGGAAGGGGGAGTATAAACTTTACCATTTTGTTTGGGAACCGCCTATAATGTGTGTAGCATGGAAGATATCGCCATCTCTTGGTTGTTATGTTGACAATGAAAGTATACCGCTCAAACTATCATTCACCTCTGTTTCAAAACCGAGCTCTGGCACCTCTACAAATCCCTGCTTCCCTCTGCGAAGGGCCTATCTATTTACTTTTATGCTGAGTCATCATCCTCTTATTATAAAGCACCAGTTGGAGAGCACCGCTGTCATTTGCATTCATTACTGTTAGTTTACATTGGGTATGACTTGACTGGATCTCTTTTACCATGAATTACAATGTCTAGTTAGTCCTTGGTATTTAAAGGTGCTCTACATTTATGTTTTGCGGTCTCAGAAAGGGCTAGCGAGATACCATCTTGTTATATCATATTATGATTGTTTTGAGAAAGTGTTGTCATCCGAGATTTATTATTATTGCTCGCTAGTTGATTATGCCATTGATATGAGTAAACTTGAGACCTAAGCATTCTTGTGAATGTGGTTAGTTATAATCTTTGTTGAAAACTTTAATGCTACCTTTACATATTTACAACAACAAGAGCAAACAGAGTTTGTAAAAGTTTTTCTTTATCACTTTCAGTTTGTCAACTGAATTTCTTGAGGACAAGCAAAGGTTTAAGCTTGGGGGAGTTGATACGTCTTTGTCGTATCTACTTTTCCAAACACTTTTGCCCTTGTTTTGCACTCTAACTTGCATGATTTGAATGGAACTAACCCGGACTGACGTTGTTTTCAGCAGAATTACCATGGTGTTATTTATGTGCAGAAACAAAAGTTCTCGGAATGACTTGAAACTTCACGGAGCAACTTTTTGGAAAATATAAAAAATACCTACAAAAGATGAAGTTTAGGGGGGCCACCACATTTTTCACAAGGGTGGGGGCGTGTCTGCCCCCCTAGGGCGCGCCCCCTACCTCGTGGGCCCCTTGGAGCTCCTCCGACTCCAACTCCAACTCTATATATTGTGTTTTGGGGAGAAAAAAATCAGAGAGAAGAATTCATCATGTTTTACGATACGGAGCCGCCGCCAAGCCCTAAAACCTCTCGGGAGGGCTGATCTGGAGTCCGTTCGGGGCTCCGGAGAGGGGAATCCGTCGCCATCGTCATCATCAACCATCCTCCATCACCAATTTCATGATGCTCATCGCTGTGCGTGAGTAATTCCATAGTAGGCTTGTTGGACGGTGATGGGTTGGATGAGATCTATCAGGTAATCGAGTTAGTTTTGTTAGGGTTTGATCCCTAGTATCCACTATGTTCTGAGATTGATGTTGCTATGACTTTGCTATGCTTAATGCTTGTCACTAGGGCCCAAGTGCCATGATTTCAGATCTGAACCTATTATGTTTTCATCAATATATGAGAGTTCTTGGTCCTATCTTGCAAGTCTATAGTCACCTATTATGTGTTATGATCCGTTAACCCCAAAGTGACAATAATTGGGATACTTACCGGTGATGACCGTAGTTTGAGGAGTTCATGTATTCACTATGTGTTAATGCTTTGTTCCGGTACTCTATTAAAAGGAGGCCTTAATATCCCTTAGTTTCCGTAAGGACCCCGCTGCCACGGGAGGGTAGGACAAAAGATGTCATGGAAGTTCTTTTCCATAAGCACGTATGACTATATTCGGAATACATGCCTACATTACATTGATGAACTGGAGCTAGTTCCGTGTCACCCTAGTTTATGACGGTTACATGATGAACCGCATCCGGCATAATTCTCCATCACTGATCCATTGCCTACGAGCTTTCCATATATTGTTCTCCACTTATTTACTTTTCCGTTGCTATTGCTATCATCACTACAAAATACCAAAAACACTACTTTTGCTACCGTTGCCACTACTATCATATTACTTTGCTACTAAACACTTTGTTGCAGATACTAAGTTTCTAGGTGTGGTTGAATTGACAACTCAGCTGCTAATACTTGAGGATATTCTTTGGCTCCCCTTGTGTCGAATCAATAAATTTGGCTTGAATACTCTACCCTCAAAAACTTTTGCGATCCCCTATACTTGTGGGTTATCAGGACTATTTTCTGGCGCCGTTGCCGGGGAGCATAGCTCTACTCTTTGAGTCATTTGGGATTTATATCTGCTTATCATTATGAAGAACTTGAGAGATCCAAAAACCAAGATTTATCCCTCAACTACGAAGGGAGGTAAGGAACTGCCATCTAGCTCTGCACTTGATTCACCTTCTGTTTTGAGTAAGCTTGCAACACCTAAACCTGCTTCTGCTATTCGTTCTGATATGTCTCATGTTATTGATGATGCTACTTCTGCTATGCATGATACGTATGATGAAACTACTTCTATGCTTGATACTACTGTGCTACTTAGTGAATTTCTTGACGAACAACTTGCTAGGGCTAGAGAGATTGAAAATATTGAATCTGATAATACTGATGAAATCGATGATGAAGACTTGCCTGTTATTCCAGAGGGTTATGTTTTTGATAAAGAAGCTTCTTTAGCTATTTTAGGTTGCAAATATATATATGAACTCAAGAGGTTATTAGCTAAATGGAATCAGCAATCTCTAAATGCTAGAATGAAACCTGACCCTGCTATTGCTACTTCACCTATCTGTGTTACCGATAAGGATTATGAATTCTCTATTGATCCTGATACAATTACTTTGGTTGAATCTGATCGTTGGCATGGCTATGAATCTGAAACTGTTGTGGCACATCTTACTAAATTAAATGATATAGCTACCCTGTTCACTAAAGATGAGAGAACTCGCTACTTTTATATCCTCAAAATATTTCCGTTCTCATTAAAGGGTAATGCTAAGATATGGTTTAATTCTCTTGATCCTGGTTGTGTGCGTAGTCCCTAGGATATGATTTATTACTTCTCTGCTAAATATTTCCCTGCTCATAAGAAACAAGCTGCTGTAAGGGATATATATAATTTTGCGCAAATTGAAGAAGAGAGTCTCCCACAAGTTTGGGGAGGCTTCTCCAATTACTTAATGCTTTGCCTTATCATCCTCTTAAGAAAAATGAAATACTTGATATCTTTTATAATGGACTAACCGATGCCTCCAGAGATTACCTAGATAGTTGTGCTGGTTCTGTTTTCAGGGAAAGAACACCGGATGAAGATGAAATTCTATTGAATAATATGTTGACAAATGAAAATAATTGGACACTTCCTGAACCAGTTCCGGAGCCATTTCCTGAGCCTATTCCTAAACCAACTCCGAAGAAGAGGGGTATTCTATTTCTCAGTCCTGAAGATATGCAAGAGGCAAAGAAATCTATGAAAGAAAAAAGTATTAAAGCTGAAGATGTTACGAATTTACCTCCTATTGAAGAAATACATGGTCTTAATTTACCACCTGTTGAAGAAACATATGATCTTAACCCTTCACCTATTGAAGAAACTCATGGTCTTGATAACCCGACACAGGTAGTAAAGGTAAATTCTCTCTATAGATATGATAAAGCTGAAATCCCATTTACTAAGTTTGCTAGCCCATGCTTAGATGAGTTTGATAAATTTATGGTTAAGCAAGAATATTTTAATGCTTATTTTAATTATCCTTTTCCACTGTTGTCCCATGATAAGTACTTTTGATCACTTTGGTATCCATACTCGCAACAACTTGGGAGGATTTGACATATCTAGTTGTTTTACATACTGCTACCTCTTAAGCACTGCGTTGGTTTTCCCTTGAAGAGGAAAGGGTGATGCAGCAAAGTAGCGTAAGTATTTCCCTCAGTTTTTGAGAACCTAGGTATCAATCCAGTAGGAGGCCACACGCAAGTCCCTCGTACCTACACAAACAAATAAGAACCTTGCAACTAACGCGATAAAGGGGTTGTCAATCCCTTCACGGTCACTTACGAGAGTTAGATCTGATAGAGATGGTAAGATAATATTTTTGGTATTTTTATGATAAAGGCTAAAAGTAAAGATTGCAAAATAAAAGGTAATAAAAATACCTTGTTGACGGAAGATTAATATAATGGAGAATAGACCCCGGGGCCATAGGTTTCACTAGTGGCTGCTCTCAAGATAGCATAAGTATTACGGTGGGTGAACAAATTACTGTCGAGCAATTGATAGAAAAGTGAATAATTATGAGAATAGCTAGGCATGATCATGTATATAGGCGTCACGTCTGTGACAAGTAGACCGACTCCTGCCTGCATCTACTACTATTACTCCACACATCGACCGCTATCCAGCATGCATCTAGAGTATTAAGTTCATAAGAACATAGTAACGCATTAGGTAAGATGACATGATGTAGAGGGATAAACTCAAGCAATATGATATAAACCCCATCTTTTTATCCTCGATGGCAACAATACAATACGTGTCGTTTCCCTTTCTGTCACTGGGATCGAGCACCGCAAGATTGAACCCAAAGCTAAGAACTTCTCCTATTGCAAGAAAGATCAATCTAGTAGGCCAAACCAAACTGATAATCCGAACAGACTTGCTAAGATAACCAATCATACATAAAAGATTTTAGAGAAGAATCAAATACTGTTCATAGATAGACTTGATCATAAACCCACAATTCATCGGATCTCGACAAACACACCGCAAAAAGAGTTACATCGAATAGATCTCCAAGAAGATCGAGGAGAACTTTGTATTGAGATCCAAAGAGAGAGAAGAAGCCATCTAACTAATAGCTATGGACCTGAAGGTCTGAAGTAAACTACTCACACATCATCGGAGGGGCCGTGGAGTTGATGTAGACTCCCTCCGTGATCGATGCCCCCTCCGGCGGAGCTCCGGAAAAGGCCCCAAGATGGGATCTCTTGGGTATAGAAGATTGCGGCGGTGGAAGTAGGGTTTCGTGGTGCTCCTAGATGTTTTCAGGGTATAGGAGTATATATAGGAGGAAGAAGTAGGTCGGTTGAGCCACGAGGGGGGAGGGCGTTGTGGGAGTCCTGGATTAGGGGGTCTCCGGACAGCCGGACTATCTCCATTGGCCGGACTGTTAGACTATGAAGATACAAGATTGAAGACTTCGTCTCATGTCCGGATGGGATTCTACTTGGCGTGGAAGGCAAGCTAGGCAATACGGATATGGATATCTCCTCCTTTGTAACCGACCTTGTGTAACCCTAACCCTCTTCGGTGTCTATATAAACCGAAGGGTTTTAGTCCGTAGGACAACAACCATAACATACAATCATACCATAGGCTAGCTTCTAGGGTTTAGCCTCTCTGATCTCGTGCTAGATCTACTCTTGTACTACCCATATCATCAATATCAATCAAGCAGGACGTAGGGTTTTACCTCCATCAGGAGGGCCCGAACCTGGGTAAAACATCGTGTCCCCTCTCCTATTACCATCCGGCCTAGACGCACAGTTCGGGACCCCCTACCCGAGATCCGCCGGTTTTGACACCGACATTGGTGCTTTCATTGAGAGTTCCTCTGTGTCGTCGCTGGCTTGATGGCTCCTACTATCATCGATAGCGATGCGGCCTAGGGTGAGACTTTTCTCCCCGGACAGATCTTCGTATTCGGCGGCTTTGCACCGCGGGCTAATTCGCTTGGCCATCTGGAGCAGATTGAAAGCTACACCCCTGGCCGTCAGGTCGGATTTGGAAGTTTGAACTACACGGCCAACATCTGCGGAGACTCGGTCTTCAACGGATTCGAGCAACAGCCGGGTGCGCCGCACTGTCGCGATGGGTATGACCTAGCTCTGCCGCCGAACAGTACCCCAGAGGCCGCGCCCGCATCAGCTCCGACCCTTAGCTCGGAGCCAATTGCCCCAATCGAGGACGGGTGGTTAGACACCGCCTCAGGGGCTGCAGTCTCAACGGCAATCGAGCCAAACACCAGCATATCCCTCTGCGCAGCCCGTGACTCCAAGGTGCCGGACTCTTTTTCTGACTCCGAACCGCCCGCGCCCCTGCCAATCGAATCCGATTGGGCGCCAATCATGGAATTCACCGCCGCGGATATCAGCACTCGCCCTTCGGCGACATTCTGAATTCACTAAGGTCTCTCTCTTTGTCAGGAGAGCCCTGGCCAGATTATGGCCAACAGGATTGGGATGCGGACGATGAAGAAATTCGACGCCCACCCACCACCCACTTGATAGCCACTATCGATGACTCAACCGACATGCTCCAGTTCAACTCCGAAAACATCAATGGTATCGACGACGATGCGGGAGGCGAAGAGGAACCACCGCCCACAGGGCGCTGGACGTCCACTTCATCATATGACGTATACATGGTGGACACACCAAAAGAAGACGACGACGAGGAACAGAAGGATGCACCGAAGGCTTGTTCCCTCGAGAAGCAGTCAAAGCGGCGGCGCAAGCGCCGCCCCAAATCCTGCCTCGGCAGAAATAACGATCATACAGACCCAGCGTTGGAGCAGGGCGAACCACTGCCAAACCACGGCAATACGGAGAATCAAACCGAACAAACCAATTCTGTCAAAGATAATAGTCCGAACGACATAACGCCGGACAAGCACCCGGAGCAGCATAATGCCCGTCAAAGGCTTGTTGCCACCGCGAGGAGTATGAAAAAGCAGAAGCAAAGGCTCAAGGCTGCGCAGGACACACTCCAAATCAGATGGAGTAAAGTACCCAACACAGCAGCGAAGTACGACGACAATCGCCCCATCAAGAGCTACCCAAAGTGGAAGTTGCTACCTGAATTCGATGAGGAGGCCTCAGACCCCCCACAACCAAAAATCAAAACAGCCACCTGGCCGGATAGACGACCTCACGGCCAACATAGAGCGGCAAACAATGCCACTCACAAGACAATACGCGATCCACGCGAGGGCTCGCACCAAAAGTGCGGCACAACCAGATCCATCTATGGACCACGCAAGCGCGCCCCAGCATACGATGTAACACAACAAACATCCGAACAATGTGGTACACCCAGATACAGGGGTGCCGCACACCCCCTATGTTTCACCGATGAGGTGCTGGACCATGAATTTCCAGAGGGAATCAAACCCGTAAACATAGAGGCATATGACGGAACAACAGACCCTGGGGTCTGGATCGAGGACTATATCCTCCACATCCATATGGCGCGAGGAGATGATCTCCATGCCATCAAGTACTTACCCCTCAAGCTCAAAGGGCCAGCTCGTCACTAGCTTAAAGGCCTCCTCGAAAACTCCATTGGAAGCTGGGAAGAGCTCGAAGACGCTTTTCAGGCAAATTTTCAAGGGACTTATGTCCGACTTCTGGACGCGGATGATTTGAGTCATATAACTCAATAGCCCGGAGAGTCAGCCCGAAAGCTTTGGAACAGGTTTCTTACTAAAAAAGAACCAAATTGTCGACTGCCCGGACGCCGAAGCCTTGGCAGCTTTTAAGCATAGTGTCCGTGACAAATGGCTTGCCAGACACCTCGGCCAAGAAAAGCCGAGAACAATGGCAGCATTAACAAGCCTCATGACCCGCTTTTGCGCGGGCGAGGACAGCTGGCTAGCCAGGTGCAGCACCAGCGACCCCAGTACATCTGAAGTTAGAGATGGAAATGGGAAATCACGGTGCAACAGCAATAACAAATGCCGGAATAAAGAAGACAGCACGAAGAGTGCGACAGTAAACGCCGGATTCAAAAGCTCTCGGCCAGATCAGCAAAAGCCGCCCTCTAAAGGCGCCAGAGATGAACTGTCCAGCCTAAACAAAATTCTGGACCAAATATGTCAGATCCATAGCACCCCTGGTAAACCCGCTAATCATACCACAAAGAATGTTGGGTCTTCAAGCAGTCCGGCAAGCTCAACACCGTACACAAGGGGGAGGGTACACCAAGCGAAGACGAGGATGAGCCTCTCAAGCAAGATACTAGGGAACAAAAGAAATTTCCACCAGAAGTGAAAACAATAAACGTGTTACACGTGATCAAGGGAAGAAACAAAACGACACTCCCAGAAAAATATGCCCAAGGGCCTATCACCGCGGAGTCCTGCCACTGGTCGTCTCAACCGATCACTTTCAACCATCGTGATTACTCAGCAAGTATCTGGCGTGCAGGATGGGCTGCCCTGGTATTAGACCCAATAATTGACAGATACCACTTCACACGAGTCCTGATGGACGGTGGCAGCAGTCTAAACCTGATATACCAGGATACAATCCGCAAAATAGGGATAGACCCAACAAAAATTTGCCATAGCAATACTACCTTTAAAGGAGTAACGCCAGGCCCAGGGGCTCATTGCACGGGCTCCCTGCTACTAAAGGTTATATTCGGCTTCCCCGATAACTTCCGTAGCGAACATTTAACCTTCAACATTGCTCCGTTCCAAAGTGGCTATCAAGCACTACTCGGACGCGAAGCTTTCGCTCGCTTTAATGGAATACCGCACTACGCTTCCCTCACACTCAATATGCCCGGCCCACGTGGCATCATTACAGTAAACAGAAGTATTAAGCGATCTTTGCGCGCCGAAGAGAGTGCGGCTGCCTTGGTAGCCGCACACTAAAACGGCCTCACCAACTAAAGCATTTAACATGTCGTCAAGACCTCGGACACGGTTAGACGAGTCCGGCATAGCTATATGTAATTCATACCGGATCAATGGTCACACCCCTATTACAAATACAAGGGGCTCAACGCGCGTAGACAAGTGGCAATTTTTACTCATCTTGAATTATGCATGGTTTCTCTAAAAACTATCTTTTTGCACGACAACTTTTTCACCTAAGTTCCTCTCTTTTACAGATGATCATCGTGCTACACCCGTCCAGGATACGGCACAACGGAGACACAGGCCCAGACGTGCAGCAGGGACCCGCTCCAAGGATTCTTTTTAGATTAAGACCCTGCGTAAACCTTTTTTACTGTCTCTTGTTGATACATATCCACCGAATTCTCAGCACAGTTGAGAAGGATGCTGACGTCTTGGCATGTGGCCACGTCAGAATAATGCACGTACCTGGACACAAGGGGCTTCTTACAAAGGGCACTATTTAGGCCTGGTTTATACCATAAAGACCGAATACCTTAGGGAGTGTTCGACGTCGCGAGTTTGGCCTTATATGCATCAGCTCTGAATCATTGTCTTTGGTCAAATGTTGGGCTTGCCCGGCTCCTATGTTTTGGTACCTTACATTTTGCTTTATTGGCTAAGGTAGCACCAGGAGAACTACTGCGATTGTGCCCTGGTTCATCCGGACGAGCACCTCAGTAGAGAAAGTCGAAAACTGACTGTCATGATATAGCGTGAGACTGGTCAACCACTCGACGACCTATCGGAATGTTAGAATTCCTCTGCCTTAACGAAGGGCCGTTTTCTGGCCAGGCATGTACGCACCCCGCGATCGGGAGAGTGCGGAGCCACCATGGGCTATCTAGTAGCCCCACTGTCAAACTCCTATGGCTAAGTGAAAGTGTTAAAGCATTATAGTCCGGTTGCCTCGCTCGCTACGCGATCACCTCCTTAATAGGACCAAGACATTGGGTTAAGTGTGAACACGCGTTTTTTGCGAGCACCTCCGCATTATATGCGTGGGGGTTGAAGCCGACGGATACAATCTTTCAGGTTATACACATGTATACATAAACGGCCGCACAAGAGGCATCATACTACTTTCAGGGAAAAGTATAAACATAGCCTTATATAAACTTCATAAAAGCATTGTGTTTACAATGAGAATACATATCACTCAAACATACTATTCTTCGAGCACTGGGCCTCTATCAAACGAGCACCCTCGAGAACCTCCTCGAAATAATGCTCGGCAGCCACTCGGCCTATGGCCGAACCCTGCGCCGCAACAGTGGTAGTGTCCATCTCTGCCCAGTATGCTTTAACACGGGCAAGGGCCATCCGCGAGCCTTCTATGCACGGCGACCTCTTCATCGCATTAATGTGCGGCACCGCACCAAGGAACTGCTGCACTAAGCTGAAATAGTTGTTCGGCTTTGGCTTTTCCGGCCATAGTTGATCCACAACAGACCTCATGGCGAGTCTGGACAACCTATTCAGTTCGGCCCATTCGGCTAGCTGGTTAGTCAATGAAAGAGGATGCTCTGGAATGTGGAATTGCGACCAGAACAGCTTGTCCACTTCACGATCTGTCTGACCTTGGAAGTACTTGGCTGCATCGGCAACGCTCGCCGCCAAATCCATATACGCACCTGCCGAACTCCACAGCCGATCCAGAGGGGCGTACCGCGGATCTCCGAACTTCCTCCATAACATGAAGGGTTTCCCAGCCGCAATATCCTCGGCTTCCCGCAGCTCCTCCTTCTTCGCTCTCATAGCAGAACGGGTGTCTTTGTCCGTCACCGTGGCCTTCTCAAGGTCCGTTGCCTTCGCTCGGTTTTCTTTTTCAAGGACCCGGCAACGGTCGGCAGTGTCTTTTAATTCTACGGCCATCTTGGCCATCTTCTCTTGGTTCTCGCAATGTGCGGCCTTCTCGGCTTTCAACTCTTCAGCCGCCTTCAAAGCAGCCGCATCACTAATCCTTGCTTGTTCCTTGGCTCGGGCAACTTCTGCCCGCAAGTTTTCCACGGTGGCAGCTCCATCTGCAGTCACAACATATTAAAGATACTGGCATCATGCTGCTCTTACTATGTGGCGTTCACCAGATAATAACACTTACCCTGTGCCTCGTCAAGCCTCTTGTTAACAAGCTCGATGTCGGCATCTGCCGCATCCAGTTGCCGTTTTAATTTGGCAAACTCACTAGTCCGGCTAGCCACCGGAGCTTCCACCACCTGCACATAGGGGCAGTTTGGTTATTGCCTGGGAATATGATCCTCTGTTCGCCGCCGTTCTCGACGACAACCAGAGTCTTAGGGGCTACTATCTACACAGGGCACACCTAACATGTGCAGTACTATCACATATTATCTCACGTACCTCAAATCCTGTCAGTAGACTCATAAAGGCTTCATGTAATCCGCTTTCAGCGAACGAAATTATCTCCATCACCGTAGCCATTAACGTATGGTGTTCTTCTGAGATGGCCGCTCGCCCCACCAACTCCCTCAGAACGTCCGACCGCACACCAGACGGTGCCGGACTCTTTTGTTTGCTCTCTTCGGGAGCCGGGCGTTGGGGACGTCGGGGGCCTATGGGATTATCTTCTGGCCTCACTGGATCAAGAGAGGCCCTCCGTGACGACACTTCGGGTCGCCCGCTTCTTGAGCGGAGGAGTTCGGGGGAGGCGTTTCGCTCTTCATCATCTCTGGAAGAAGATCCCCCGAAGACGAGCTCAGCTGAGAGGGGCTAAGGCCCGAACTGCAAGATATATGCGGTGGTTATTTTCTTAGAAAAAAGATAGCATACCTTTACTATTAAAGTATTTTGGATCACTTACGACTCGTTGGAGGGCTGATCCCCCCGCGGACTTTGTCCGGCAAAAGCACCCCCCGAGGTAGGACCCTTTATGGGAGACTTCTTCTCCCGTTTGGAGGCTTCGGCTTCCGGATCCCCGGAAGCAGTCCTTTTCCTCCCCCGGTTATCCTCCTTCATGGAGACGCTCTTTCCCTCGGTTGGAACGGGCAGCGATGGGGGACCGTGTCCGCCTGTATTATCCCCCCCGTATCTTCCTTCAAGGGCTCCGGGCAAGGTGCGACCTCGAGCATCTTTTCCAATACCGGATTTTCCAAACCCTTTGGGAGGGGGGCCAAACACCGAATCATCTTCACCTTTGTTAGCCCGTCCTGGTAAAAAAGCGAACTCTCAGAAATAACTTCATGACGAATAAAAGACAGTGTGTTCGGCCAGAGGATTTCTTACTTGTTCGGCGGCGCGGTTACTGCTCAGGCCCACGTCCTCGGTAATATCCGGACACTCTACTTGAGGTCCAAAGAATGACTTGTGCATCTCCTCATGCGTCAGGCTGAGGAAACTTTGAATGGCACGCGGTCCCTCTGGGTTGAACTCCCACAAGCAAAGGGGCCGGCGTTTGCAAGGCTGGACTTGACGAACCAGCATAACTTGTATTACCACAGCCAAATTAAAATCTCCCTCGAAGAGATCTCGGATGCGGCTTTGCAGTATAGGCACGTCCTTGGTTGGACCCCAGCTCAGACCTCTGCTAATCCATGACATCAGTTGTGGTGGGGGGCCCGAGCGGAAAGCAGGGGCAGCCGCCCACTTGGCACTTCTGGGAGCCGTGACGTAAAACCACTCCCGTTGCCATAATTCGGACACCTCTGGAAAAGAACCTTTCGGCCATGGAGCTCCTGCCATCTTGCCTATTGATGCACCTCCGCACGCAACATGTTGCCTCTCGATCATCTTCGCCTTTACTTCAAAGGTCTTGAGCCACAGGCCGAAGTGAGGGGTAACGCAGAGGAAGGCCTCACACACGACAATAAATGTCGAGATGAGGAGAAAGGAGTCCGGAGCTTGATCGTGGAAATCTAGCCCGTAATAGAACATCAAACCCCTGACGAAGGGATCCGGAGTGAGGCCTAGACCTCGGAGTAAGTGGGAGACGAACACGATGTTCTCGTTGGGTTCGGGAGTAGGGACGATCTGCCCTCGAGCAGGCAGCCGATGCGAAACCTCGGCGGTCAGGTATCTGGCCTCCCTCAACTTCTTAATGTCCTCTTCCGTAATGGAGGAGGGCATCCATCGGCCTTGAAGGCTGGATCCGGACATGACTGAAGATCCGGAGCACCTAACCTAGGCTTTGGGTGTTAGAACTCGAGGCGGGGGAAGGGTTCGATTGAGCACGGGAGGGAAAAAGCGAAAACCTTGTCCCTTTATAAAGAGGGTGAATATCAAGCGTCCTCTCCATAGCCGTTTAGGACTTGCCTATAATCTAGGAGTCTAGACACGGTTGGGTTACCCATGACCGCATTAATGAGAATCCCGTAATTGGGGGAACACGATCTCCACTTCGACAAGACGTGTCAAGAAACCGCCTCGCGTTATGTGTGGAGTAACAGTTCGAATAATCACCAGGCCATGACATAACATCGTGCTACGAAAACACGCCAGCAAATTAGATCTGCAAAAATATTATTCTCTCTACGGTGGAATGTGGAACTTATTTTGTAGGGTCGGACACTATCCTCGTATTCAAATTCTTCTGCGGTGTATTCGGAGAAGGAACCCGCCTTGCAATGCCGAAGACAATACTGCATGCCGGACTCATCATCATTGAAGCCTGGTTCAGGGGCTACTGTGGGAGTCCTGGATTAGGGGGTCTCCAGACAGCTGGACTATCTCCATTGGCCGGACTGTTAGACTATGAAGATACAAGATTGAAGACTTCGTCTCGTGTCCGGATGGGACTCTACTTGGCGTGGAAGGCAAGCTAGGCAATATGGATATGGCTATCTCCTCCTTTGTAACCGACCTTGTGTAACCCTAACCCTCTCCGGTGTCTATATAAACCGAATGGTTTTAGTCCGTAGGACAACAACCATAACATACAATCATACCATAGGCTAGCTTCTAGGGTTTAGCCTCTCTGATCTCGTGGTAGATCTACTCTTGTACTACCCATATCATCAATATCAATCAAGCAGGACATAGGGTTTTACCTCCATCAAGAGGGCCCGAACCTGGGTAAAACATCGTGTCCCCTGCCTCCTGTTACCATCTGGCCTAGACGCATAGTTCGGGACCGCCTACCCGAGATCTGCCGGTTTTGACACCGACAGTGTTGGGTTTCGTAGTAATTTCAAAAAAATTCCTACGCACACGCAAGATCATGTGATGCATAGCAACGAGAGGGGAGAGTGTTGTCTACGTACCCAACGCAGACCGACTGCGGAAGCGCTGACACAACATAGAGGAAGTAGTCGTACGTCTTCACGATCCAACCGATCAAGCACCGAAACTACGGCACCTCCGAGTTCGAGCACACGTTCAGCTCGATGACGATCCCCGGACTCCGATCAAGCAAAGTGTCGAGGAAGAGTTCCGTCAGCACGACAGCGTGGTGACGATCTTGATGCACTACAGCAGCAGGGCTTCGCCTAAACTCCGCCACAGTATTATCGAGGACTATGGTGGCAGGGGGCACCGCACACGGCTAAGGAATAGATCACGTGGATCAACTTGTGTGTTCTAGGGTGCCTCTGCCTCAGTATATAAAGCACTAGAGGGGGGAGGCTGGCCGGCCAAGGTGTGGTGCGCCAGGAGAGTCCTACTCCCTCTGGGAGTAGGATTCCCCCCCCCCCCCAATCCTAGTTGGAATAGGATTCGCGGAGGGGGAAAAGAGAGAGAGGGGGCCGGCCACCTCTCCTAGTCCTAATAGGACTAGGGGATGGGGGAGGCGCACAGCCCATGTAGGGCTGCCTCTTCTCTTTTCCACTAAGGCCCATCATGGCCCATTTAGCTCCCGGGGGGTTCCGGTAACCTTCCCGGTACTCCGGTAAAATCCCGATTTCACTCGGAACACTTCCGATATCCAAACATAGGCTTCCAATATATCAATCTTTATGTCTCGACCATTTCGAGACTCCTCGTCATGTCCGTGATCACATCCGGGACTCCGAACAACCTTCGGTACATCAAAATGCATAAACTCATAATATAACTGTCATCGTAACCTTAAGCGTGCGGACCCTACGGGTTCGAGAACAATGTAGACATGACCGAGACACGTATTCGGTCAATAACCAATAGCGGGACCTGGATGCCCATATTGGCTCCTACATATTGTACGAAGATCTTTATCGGTCAGACCGCATAACAACATACGTTGTTCCCTTTGTCATCGGTATGTTACTTGCCCGAGATTCGATCGTCGGTATTCCAGTACCTAGTTCAATCTCGTTACCGGCAAGTCTCTTTACTCATTTTGTAATACATCATCCCGCAACTAACTCATTTAGTTGCAATGCTTGCAAGGCTTAAGTGATGTGCATTACCGAGAGGGCCCAGAGATACCTCTCCAACAATCGGAGTGACAAAACCTAATCTCGAAATACGCCAACCCAACATCTACCTTTGGAGACACCTGTAATGCTCCTTTATAATCACCCAGTTACGTTGTGACGTTTGGTAGCACCCAAAGTGTTCCTCCGGCAAACGGGAGTTGCATAATCTCATAGTTATAGGAACATGTATAAGTCATGAAGAAAGCAATAGCAACATACTAAACGATCGGGTGCTAAGCTAATGGAATGGGTCATGTCAATCAGATCATTCAACTAATGATGTGACCTCATTAATCAAATAACAACTCATTGTTCATGGTTAGGAAACATAACCATCTTTGATTAACGAGCTAGTCAAGTAGAGGCATACTAGTGACACTTTGTTTGTCTATGTATTCACACATGTATTATGTTTCCGGTTAATACAATTCTAGCATGAATAATAAACATTTATCATGATTATAAGGAAATAAATAATAACTTTATTATTGCCTCTAGGGCATATTTCCTTCAGTCTCCCACTTGCACTAGAGTCAATAATCTAGATTACACCGTAATGATTCTAACACCCATGGAGCCTTGGTGCTGATCATGTTTTGCTCGTGGAAGAGGCTTAGTCAATGGGTTTGCAACATTCAGATCCGTATGTATCTTGCAAATCTCTATGTCTCCCACCTGGACTAGATCCCGGATGGAATTGAAGTGTCTCTTTATGTGCTTGGTCCTCTTGTGAAATCTGGATTCCTTTGCCAAGGCAATTGCACCAGTATTGTCACAAAAGATTTTCATTGGTCCCGATGTACTAGGTATGACACCTAGATCGGATATGAACTCCTTCATCCAGACTCCTTCGTTTGCTGCTTCCGAAGCAGCTATGTACTCCACTTCACATGTAGATCCCGCTACGACGCTTTGTTTAGAACTGCACCAACTGACAGCTCCACCGTTTAATATAAACACATATCCGGTTTGCGATTTAGAATCGCCCGGATCAGTGTCAAAGCTTGCATCAACGTAACCTTTTACGACGAGCTCTTTGTCACCTCCATATACGAGAAGCATATCCTTAGTCCTTTTCAGGTAAGGATGTTCTTGGCCGCTATCCAGTGATCCACTCCTGGATTACTTTGGTACCTCCCTGCTAGACTTATAGCAAGGCACACATCAGGTCTGGTACACAGCATTGCATACATGATAGATCCTATTGCTGATGCATAGGGAACATCTTTCATATTCTCTCTATCTTCTGCAGTGGTCGGGCATTGAGTCTTACTCAATCTCACACCTTGTAACACAGGCAAGAATCCTTTCTTTGCTTGATCCATTTTGAACTTTTTCAAAATTTTGTCAAGGTATGTTGTTTGTGAAAGTCCAATCAAGCGTCTTGATCTATCTCTATAGATCTTAATGCCTAATATGTAAGCAGCTTCACCGAGGTCTTTCATTGAAAAACTCTTATTCAAGTATCCCTTTATGCCATCCAGAAATTCTATATCATTTCCAATTAACAATATGTCATCCACATATAATATCAGAAATGCTACAGAGCTCCCACTCACTTTCTTGTAAATACAGGCTTCTCCAAAAGTCTGTATAAAACCAAATGCTTTGATCACACTATCAAAACGTTTATTCCAACTCCGAGAGGCTTGCACCAGTCCATAAATGGATCGCTGGAGCTTGCACACTTTGTTAGCTCCCTTTGGATCGACAAAACCTTCTGATTGCATCATATACAACTCTTCTTCCAGAAATCCATTCAGGAATGCAGTTTTGACATCCATCTGCCAAATTTCATAATCATAAAATGCGGCAATTGCTAACATGATTCGGACAGACTTAAGCATCGCTACGGGTGAGAAGGTCTCATCGTAGTCAATCCCTTGAACTTGCCGAAAACCTTTCGCGACAAGTCGAGCTTTGTAGACAGTAACATTACCGTCAGCGTCAGTCTTCTTCTTGAAGATCCATTTATTCTCAATTGCTTGCCGATCATCGGGCAAGTCAACCAAAGTCCATACTTTGTTCTCATACATGGATCCCATCTCAGATTTCATGGTTTCAAGCCACTTTGCGGAATCTGGGCTCACCATCACTTCTTCATAGTTCGAAGGTTCATCATGATCTAGTAGCATGACTTCCAGAACGGGATTACCGTACCACTCTGGTGCAGATCTTACTATGGTTGATCTACGAGGTTCAGTAGTATCTTGTTCTGAAGTTTCATGATCATCATCATTAGCTTCCTCACTAACTGGTGTAGGTGTCATAGAAACAGTTTTCTATGATGCACTACTTTCCAATAAGGGAGCAGGTACAGTTACCTCGTCAAGTTCTACTTTCCTCCCACTCACTTCTTTCGAGAGAAACTCCTTCTCCAGAAAGTTTCCGAATTTAGCAACAAAAGTCTTGCCTTCGGATCTGTGATAGAAGGTGTATCCAATAGTTTCCTTTGGATATCCTATGAAGACACATTTCTCCGATTTGGGTTCGAGCTTATCAGGTTGAAGCTTTTTCACATAAGCATCGCAGCCCCAAACTTTCAGAAACGACAACTTTGGTTTCTTGCCAAACCACAGTTCATAAGGCGTCGTCTCAACGGATTTTGATGGTGCCCTATTTAATGTGAATGCGGCCATCTCTAGAGCGTATCCCCAAAACGATAGCGGTAAATCAATAAGAGACATCATAGATCGCACCATATCTAGTAAAGTACGATTACGACGTTCTGACACACCATTACGCTGAGGTGTTCCGGGTGGCGTGAGTTGCGAAACTATTCCACAATTTTTCAAATGTACACCAAACTCGTAACTCAAATATTCTTCTCCATGATCAGATCATAGAAACTTTATTTTCTTGTTACGATGATTTTCAACTTCACTCTGAAATTCTTTGATCTTTTCAAATGTTTCAGACTTATGTTTCATTAAGTAGATATACCCATATCTGCTTAAATCATCTGTGAAGGTGAGAAAATAACGATATCCGCCACGAGCCTCAATATTCATCGGACCACATACATCTGTATGTATGATTTCCAACAAATTTGTTGCTCTCTCCATAGTACCGGAGAATGGTGTTTTGGTCATCTTGCCTATGAGGCATGGTTCGCAAGTACCAAGTGATTCATAATCAAGTGGTTCCAAAAGTCCATCCGTATGGAGTTTCTTCATGCGCTTTACACCGATATGACCTAAATGGTAGTGCCACAAATAAGTTGCATTATCATTATCAACTCTGCATCTTTTGGCTTCAACATTATGAATATGTGTGTTACTACTATCGAGATTCAACAAGAATAGACCACTCTTCAAGGGTGCATGACCATAAAAGATATTACTCATATAAATAGAACAACCATTATTCTCTGATTTAAATGAATAACCGTCTCGCATCAAACAAGATCCAAATATAATGTTCATGCTTAATGCTGGCACCAAATAATAATTATTTAGGTCTAATACTAATCCCGAAGGTAGATGTAGAGGTAGCGTGCCGACTGCGATCACATCGACTTTGGAACCGTTTCCCACACGCATCGTCACCTCATCCTTAACCAATCTTCGCTTGATCCGTAGTCCCTGTTTCGAGTTGCAAATATTAGCAACAGAACCAGTATCAAATACCCAGGTGCTACTGCGAGCATTAGTAAGGTACACATCAATAACATGTATATCACATATACCTTTGTTCACCTTGCCATCCTTCCTGTCCGCCAAATACTTGGGGCAGTTCCGCTTCCAGTGACCAGTCTGCTTGCAATAGAAGCACTCAGTTTCAGGCTTAGGTCCAGGCTTGGGTTTCTTCTCTTGAGTAGCAACTTGCTTGCCGCTCTTTTTGAAGTTCCCCTTCTTCTTCCCTTTGCCCTTTTTCTTGAAACTAGTGGTCTTGTTGACCATCAACACTTGATGCTCCTTCTTGATTTCTACCTCCGCAGCTTTCAGCATCGCGAAGAGCTCGGGAATAGTCTTGTTCATCCCTTGCATATTATAGTTCATCATGAAGCTCTTGTAGCTTGGTGGCAGTGATTGAAGAATTCTGTCAATGACGCTATCATCTGGAAGATTAACTCCCAATTGAATCAAGTGATTATTATACCCAGACATTTTGAGTATATGCTCACTGACAGAACTGTTCTCCTCCATCTTGTAGCTATAGAACTTATTGGAGACTTCATATCTCTCAATTCGGGCATTTGCTTTGCTCTGCCAGGCGTTCATAACATCTGGCGTTGCTCCTGCAGCAGGCCTGGCACCCAACGGTGCTTCCAGGACGTAATTCTTCTGTGCAGCAATGAGGATAACCCTCAAGTTACGGACCCAGTCCGTGTAATTGCTACCATCATCTTTCAACTTTGCTTTCTCAAGGAACGCATTAAAATTCAACGGAACAACAGCACGAGCCATCTATCTACAATCAAACATAAACAAGCAAGATACTAATCAGGTACTAAGTTTCATGATAAATTTAAGTTCAATTTAATCAAGTTAATTAAAGAACTCCCACTTAGATAGACATCCCTCTAATCCTCTAAGTGATTACGTGATCCAAATCAACTAAACCATAACCGATCATCACGTGAGATGGAGTAGTTTTCAATGGTGAACATCGTTATGTTGATCATATCTACTATATGATTCACGCTCGACCTTTCAGTCTCCATGTTCTGAGGCCATATCTGTATATGCTTGGCTCGTCAAGTATAACTTGAGTATTCCGCGTGTGCAACTGTTTTGCACCCGTTGTATTTGAACGTAGAACCTATCACACCCGATCATCACGTGGTGTCTCAGCACGAAGAACTTTCGCAACGGTGCATACTCAGGGAGAACACTTCTTGATAATTTAGTGAGAGATCATCTTATAATGCTACCGTCAATCAAAGCAAGATAAGATGCATAAAAAGGATAAACATCACATGCAATCAATATATGTGATATGATATGGCCATCATCATCTTGTGCTTGTGATCTCCATCTCCGAAGCACCATTGTGACCACCATCGTCACCGGCGTGACACCTTGATCTCCATCGTAGCATCGTTGTCGTCTCGCCAAGCTTATGCTTGCACGACTATCACTACAGCTTAGTAATAAAGTAAAGCATTACATCGCGATTTTATTGCATACAATAAAACGACAACCATAAGGCTCCTGCCAGTTGCCGATAACTCGGTTACAAAACATGATCATCTCATACAACAAAATTCAGCATCATGTCTTGACCATATCACATCACAACATGCCCTGCAAAAACAAGTTAGACGTCCTCTACTTTGTTGTTGCAAGTTTTACGTGGCTGCTACGGGCTTAAGCAAGAACCAATCTCACCTACGCATCAAAACCACAACGATAGTTTGTCAAATAGACTCCGTTTTAACCTTCGCAAGGACAGGGCGTAGCCATACTTGGTTCAACTAAAGTTGGAGAGACAGTCGCCCGCAAGCCACCTATGTGCAAAGCACGTCGGGGGAACCGGTCTCGCGTAAGCGTACGCGTAATGTTGGTCCGGGTCGTCTCGTCCAACAATGCCGCCAAACCAAAGTATGACATGCTGGTAGGCAGTATGACTTATATCGCCCACAACTCACTTGTGTTCTACTTGTGCATATAACATCAACATAAATAACCTAGGCTCGGATGCCACTGTTGGGTTTCGTAGTAATTTCAAAAAATTTCCTACGCACACGCAAGATCATGTGATGCATAGCAACGAGAGGGGAGAGTGTTGTCTACGTACCCAATGCAGACCGACTGCGAAAGCGCTGACACAACGTAGAGGAAGTAGTCGTACGTCTTCACGATCCAACCGATCAAGCACCGAAACTACGACACCTCCGAGTTCGAGCACACGTTCAGCTCGATGACGATCCCCGGACTCCGATCCAGCAAAGTGTCGGGGAAGAGTTCCGTCAGCACGACGGCGTGGTGACGATCTTGATGCACTACAGCAGCAGGGCTTCGCCTAAACTCCGCTACAGTATTATCGAGGACTATGGTGGCAGGGGGCACCGCACACGGCTAAGGAATAGATCACGTGGATCAACTTGTGTGTTCTAGGGTGCCTCTGCCTCAGTATATAAAGGACTAGAGGGGGGAGGCTGGCCGGCCAAGGTGTGGCGCGCCAGGAGAGTCCTACTCCCTTTGGGAGTAGGATTCCCCCCCCCCCAATCCTAGTTGGAATAGGATTCGCGGAGGGGGAAAAGAGAGAGAGGGGGCCGGCCACCTCTCCTAGTCCTAATAGGACTAGGGGAAGGGGGAGGCTCACAGCCCATGTTAGGCTGCCTCTTCTCTTTTCCACTAAGGCCCATCATGGCCCATTTAGCTCCCGAGGGGTTCCGGTAACCTTCCCGGTACTCCGGTAAAATCCCGATTTCACTCGGAACACTTCCGATATCCAAACATAGGCTTCCAATATATCAATCTTTATGTCTCGACCATTTAGAGACTCCTCGTCATGTCCGTGATCACATCCGGGACTCCGAACAACCTTCGGTACATCAAAATGCATAAACTCGTAATATAACTGTCATCGTAACCTTAAGCGTGCGGACCCTACGGGTTCGAGAACAATGTAGACATGACCGAGACACGTCTTCGGTCAATAACCAATAGCGGGACCTGGATGCCCATATTGGCTCCTACATATTCTACGAAGATCTTTATCGGTCAGACCGCATAACAACATACGTTGTTCCCTTTGTCATCGGTATGTTACTTGCCCGAGATTCGATCGTCGGTATTCCAGTACCTAGTTCAATCTCGTTACCGGCAAGTCTCTTTACTCGTTCTGTAATACATCATCCCGCAACTAACTCATTTAGTTGCAATGCTTGCAAGGCTTAAGTGATGTGCATTACCAAGAGGGCCCAGAGATACCTCTCCGACAATCGGAGTGACAAAACCTAATCTCGAAATACGCCAACCCAACATCTACCTTTGGAGACACCTGTAATGCTCCTTTATAATCACCTAGTTACGTTGTGACGTTTGGTAGCACCCAAAGTGTTCCTCCGGCAGACGGGAGTTGCATAATCTCATAGTTATAGGAACATGTATAAGTCATGAAGAAAGCAATAGCAACATACTAAACGATCGGGTGCTAAGCTAATGGAATGGTTCATGTCAATCAGATCATTCAACTAATGATGTGACCTCGTTAATCAAATAACAACTCATTGTTCATGGTTAGGAAACATAACCATCTTTGATTAACGAGCTAGTCAAGTAGAGGCATACTAGTGACACTTTGTTTGTCTATGTATTCACACATGTATTATGTTTCCGGTTAATACAATTCTAGCATGAATAATAAACATTTATCATGATTATAAGGAAATAAATAATAACTTTATTATTGCCTCTAGGGCATATTTCCTTCAGACAGGCGTGCCTAGGGGGTAGGTGCACCCCTGCCTTGTGGCCTCCTCGGTTGTTTATTGATGTCCACTCCAAGTCCTCTAGATCACGTTTGTTCCAAAAATCACGCTCCTGAAGGTTCCATACCATTTGGACTCCGTTTGATATTCCTTTTCTGCGAAACACTGAAATAGGCAAAAAAAACAGCAATTTACACTGGGCCTTGGGTTAATAGGTTAGTCCCAAAAATAATATAAAAGTGTATAATAAAGCCCATTAAACATCCAAAACAAATATATAATAGCATGGAACAATCAAAAATTATAGATACGTTGGACACGTATCAAGCATCCCCAAGCTTAATTCCCGCTTGTCCTCGAGTAGGTAGATGATAAAAACAGAATTTTTGATGTGGAATGCTTTCTAGCATATTCTTCAATGTAATTTTCTTTATTGTGGCATGAATGTTCAGATCCGGAAGATTCAAGATAAAAGTTTAATGTTGACATAAAAATAATAATACTTCAAGCATGCTAACCAAGCAATTATGTCTAATCAAAATAACATAGCCAAAGAAAGCCTATCCCTACAAAATCATATAGTTTGGCCATGCTTCATTTTCGTCACACAAAATGCTCTCATCATGCACAACCCCGATGACAAGCCAAGCAATTGTTTCATACTTAGCCTTTTCAAACTCTTTCAACTTTTACGCAATATATGAGCGTGAGCCATGGACATAGCACTATGGGTGGAATAGAATATAATGATTTAGGTTGTGTGAGAGACAAAAAAGGAGAAGGTCTCACATTGACGCGGCTAATCAATGGGCTATGGAGATGCCCACCGACTGATGTCAATGCAAGGAGTAGGGATTGCCATGCAACAGATGCACTAGAGCTATAAATATATGAAAGCTCATCAAAGAAACTAAGTGGGTGTGCATCCAACTTGCTTGCTCACGAAGACCTAGGGCATTTGAGGAAGCCCATCACTGGAATATACAAGCCAAGTTCTATAATGAAAAATTCCCACTAGTATATGAAGGTGACAAAATAACAGACTCTCTATCATGAAGATCATGGTGCTACTTTGAAGCACAAGTGTGGAAAAAGGATAGTAACATTGTCCCTTCTCTCTTTTTCTCTCATTTTTTTATTTGGGCCTTCTTCTCTTTTTTTCTTTTATGGCCTCTTTTTTTATTTGTCTGGAGTCTCATCCCAACTTGTGGGGAAATCATAGTCTCCATCATCCTTTCCTCACTTGGGACAATGCTCTAATGATGATCATCACACTTTTATTTACTTACAACTCAAGAATTATAACTCGATACTTAGAACAAAATATGACTCTATGTGAATGCCTCTGGCGGTGTACCAGGATATGCGATGAAACAAGAGTGACATGTATGAAAAATTAAGCATGGTGGCTGTGCCACAAATACGATCTCAACTACATGATCATGCAAGGAAATATGACAATGAAGATGCGTGTCATAATAAACGAAACGATGGAAAGTTGCATGGTAAGATATCTCGGAATGGCTATGGAAATGCCATAATAGGTAGGTATGGTGGCTGTTTGGAGGAAGATATAAGGAGGCTTATGTGTGATAGAGTGTATCATATCACAGGGTTTGGATGCACCGACGAAGTTTGCACCAACTCTCAAGGTGAGAAAGGGCAATGCACGGTACCGAAGAGGCTAGCAATGATGGAAGGGTGAGAGTGCGTATAATCCATGGACTCAAATTAGTCATAAAGAACTCACATACTTATTGCAAAAATCTACAAGTCATCATAACCAAGCACTACGCGCATGCTCCCAGGGGGATATATTGGTAGGAAAAGACCATCGCTCGTCCCCGACCGCCACTTATAAGGAAAGCAATCAAAGAACACCTCATGCTTTAAATTTGTCACACAACGTTTGCCATACGTGCATTCTACAGGACTTGCAAACTTCAACACAAGTATATCTCATTTTCACAATTACTCAACTAGCACACCTCTAATATTACCACCTTTATATCTCAAAACAACTATCAAGTATCAAACTTCTCTTAGTTTTTAATGCACTTTCAGTTTTTTATCTTGGATGTCTATCATATTAGGACTAATTTTATAACCAAAGCAAATTACCATGCTGTTCTAAAGGACTCTTAAAATAATATAAGTGAAGCATGAGAGATCAATTATTTCTATAAAATAGAACCGCCGCCGTGCTCTAAAAGATATAAGCGAAGCACTAGAACAAAATTATCCAACTCAAAAGATATAAGTGAAGCACATAGAGTATTCTAATGAATTCCGATTCATGTGTGTCTCTCTCAAAAGGTGTGTACAGCAAGGATGATTGTGGTAAAATAAAAAAAACAAAGACTCAAATCGTACAAGACGCTCCAAGCAAAACACATATCATGTGGTGAATAAAAATATAGCTCCAAGTAAAGTTACCGATGGACGAAGACGAAAGAGGGGATGCCTTCCGGGGCATCCCCAAGCTTAGGCTTTTGGTTGTCCTTGGTTTTTACCTTTGTGTGCCTTGGGCATCCCCAAGCTTAGGCTCTTTCCACATTCCTTGTTCCATAATTCATCAAATCTTTTACCCAAAACTTGAAAACTTCACAACACAAAACTTAAACAGAAAATCTCATGAGCTCCGTTAGTAAAAGAAAACAAACCACCACTTAAGGTACTGTAATGAACTCATTCTTTATTTATATTGGTGTTAAACCAACTGTATTCCAACTTATTTGTTGTTCATAAACTGTATTACTAGCCATAGATTCATCAAAATAAGCTAACAACACACGAAAAACAGAATCTGTCAAAAACATAATAGTCTGTAGTAATCTGTAGGTTTCGAATACTTCTCGAACCCCAAAAATTCTAAAATAAATTTCTGGACGTGAGGAATTTACCTATTAATCATCTGCAAAAAGAATTAACTAAATAGCACTCTCCAGTAAAAAATGGCAAACACTAATTAAAAGCATAAAACCACATCTAAACAGAGGCTAGATGAATTATTTATTACTAAACATAATCAAAAAGCAAGAAGCAAAAATAAAATTGGGTTGCCTCCCAACAAGCGGTATCGTTTAATGCCCCTAGGTAGGCATAAAAGCAAGGATAGATGTAGGTATTATCATCTTTGGTATGCAATCCATAAGTGGCTCTCATAATAGATTCATAAGGTAATTTAATTTTCTTTCTAGGAAAGTGTTCCATGCCCTTCCTTAATGGAAATTGGAATCTAATATTCTCTTCCTTCATATCAATAATTGCACCAATCATTCTAAGGAAAGGTCTACCAAGAATAATAGTACATGTAGGATTGCAATCTATATCAAGGACAATGAAATCTACGGGCACATAATTCCTATTTACAACAATAAGAATATCATTAATTCTTCCCATAGGTTTCTTAATGGTGGAACCCGCAAGATGCAAGTTTAAAGAACAATCATCAAATTCATGGACACCTAGCAAATCACACAAGGTTTTGGGAATCGTGGAAACACTAGCACCCAAATCACACAAAGCATACCATTCATGATCTTTAATTTTAATTTTAATAGTAGGTTCCCACTCATCAGTTTTCTAGGGATAGAAACTTCCAATTCAACCTTTTCTTCATAAGATTGCATTAAAGCATCAACGGTATGTTTAGTAAAAGCTTTATTTTGACTATAAGCATGCGGAGAATTTAGCATGGATTGCAACAAGGAAGCACAATTTATCAAAGAGCAATTATCACAATTAAATTCCTTGAAATCCAAGATAGTGGGTTCATTGCTACTTAAAGTTTTGACCTCTCCAATCCCACTTTTATCAATTTTTGCATCAAGATTTAAAAACTCCGAATCATTGGGACGCCTTCTAACTAAAGTTGACTCATCTCCAGTCCCATCATTATCAAGATTCATATTGCAAAACAATGATTTAATAGGAGACACATCAATCACTTTTAGATCTTCATCCTTATTATCATCAAAACTAGAAGAACACGCTTTCACAAAGCAATCTTTTTTAGCACGCATCCTAGTGGTTCTTTCTTTGCACTCATCAATGGAAATTATCATAGCTTTGAGAGACTCATTGATATCATGCTTAGCGGGAATAGATCTAAGTTTCAAAGAATCAACATCGAGGGAAATTCTATCCACGTTCCTAGCCAACTCATCAATCTTAGACAATTTTTCTTCAATCAAAGCATTGAAACTCTTTTGTGAACTAATAAATTATTTAATATTAGATTCAAAATAGAGGGCATCTTATTATAATTTCCATAAGAATTGTTGTAGGAATTACCATAATTATTAGAGGTATTACTAGGAAATGGCCTAGGAAAATTACTTCTATACATGTTATTACCAAAATTGTTCCTTCCAACAAAATTCACATCCATAGATTAATTATTATTCTCAATCAAAGTAGACAAAGGCATATCATTAGGATCAAAAGAAATACTTATTAGCAAACAATTTCATAAGTTCATCCATCTTTCCACTCAAAACATTAATTTCTTCTATTGAATGAACCTTCTTACTAGTAGATCTTTTAGTGTGCCATTGAGAATAATTAACAATAATATTATCTAGGAGTTTAGTAGCTTCTCCTAAAGTGATTTTCATAAAAGTGCCTCCCGTGGCCGAATCTAAAAGATTTCTCGAAGCAAAATTCAATTCGGCATAAAAAAATTGTATAATCATCCAAAGATTCAAACCATCTGTAGGGCAATTACGTATCATTAATTTCATCCTCTCCCAAGCATGTGCAACATGTTCATAATCAAGTTGCTTAAAATTCATAATATCGTTTCAAAGAGCGATGATCTTAGCGGGTGGAAAATACTTAGAGATAAAAGCATCTTTGCACTCATTCCATGAATCGATACTATTTTTAGGCAAAGACGAAAACCAAGTTTTAGCACGATCTCTAAGCAAAAATGGGAATAGCTTCAGTTTAACAACATCATTATCCACATCTTTCTTCTTTTGCACATCACACAAATCAACAAAGTTGTTTAGATGGGTAGCGGCATCTTCACTAGGAAGGCCGGAAATCGGGTCTTTCATGACAAGATTCAGCAAAGCAGCATTAATTTCACAAGACTCAGCATCGGTAAGACGAGCAATCGGAGTGCTAATAGAATCATTATTGTTGGTATTGGAAAAATCACACAATTTAGTATTATCTTGAGCCATCATGACAAATAAGCAATCCAACACACAAGAAAACAAGAAGCAAACAAAAAGAGATGAACTGGAAAAGAGAAGGGGAATAGAAAAAGAGGGCGAATAAAACGGTAACGGTGAAGTGGGGGAGAGGAAAACGAGAGGCAAATGGCAAATAATGTAATGCGAGGGATAAGAGTTTGTGATGGTACTTGGTATGTCTTGACTTGTGCGTAGACTCCCCGGCAACGGCGCCAGAAATCCTTCTTGCTACCTCTTGAGAACTGCATTGGTTTTCCCTTGAAGAGGAAAGGGTGATGCAGCAAAGTACACTACAAAAAAAAGACACATCCGTGACATTTTGGGCCAAACGAAAAAAAATTCTGTCATACATATGACACTTCTATGACGATAATTGTGACAAAACCCGGTATCATCATAGATGTGGTGCGCTCCTACTTCTATGACAAAAAATCATGACAGAAAATGGGCTTTTCGTCCTGGGCGGGCCGGAGACACAGCTGCATGACATTCTTTGGGCCGTCCATGACAGAAAAAACCGTGGTAGAAGCGAGGGGAGGAAAATTTCAGGGAGTTCCCGGTTACGGTGGGAGGTCGGGGGCCGAGCGATGCACGTTTCTCTCGTACACGTACGCGCGTGTGTGCGAGGCATTGGCTCTAATTGAACCCGAGCGAGGCATTGGGCTCTAACTGAACCCGAGCGATTGCACTGCAGGCTACGCGTTACTGAACCCGAGCGATCGATCGATGGTTGTTAACAGAACCCGATCAAGCGATTCCTTCTCTACTGCTGCTAACTAAAGCCGAATGATGCTGCCCCTGGATGAAGAGTGAGTG
>NC_041382.1:682488626-682503393 GCF_002162155.2 Triticum dicoccoides
TGGTGTTGCCTCTGAATGAACAGGACCCCGATCGATCGAGCCGGTTGGGGCTGGATGAACAGGACCCCGTGGAGGGCTGGATGAACAGGACCACCCCATGGAGGGCAGGATGAACAGTAGACGGTGGAGGGAAGGATGACAGTAGCCCGAGGAGGGGTGGTTGAATAGGAACCCGTGGAGAGGGCTGGTTGAACAGTAGCCGGTGGAGTAGCGCGCGGTGGAGGCTGGATGAACAAGAGCCCGTGGATGAACAGTCGCAGGTGGAGGCTAGAGGAGGTCGATGGTGGATGAACAATAGCTCGTGGAGGCTGTAGGGGGTCGACGGTGGATATGAACAGTATCCCGTGGAGTCCCGTTTTGCGGTACGCCACACGCCTCCCAATGAACAGGACCCCCATTTCGACCGTAGCGCTCCAACACAAGTCCGTTTCGTCCGCTTTGCGGTACGCCAGACCCCTCCCGATCAACAGGATCCCGTTTCGAACGTGGCCGATCGAACACAAGGCCGTTTCCTCCGTTCTGCGGTACGCCAGGCCTTGTTTCCATCGCCTGTTCCATCTAAGCCCTCCCGATGAACACGACACATTCCGTTGCCTCCCCATGAACACGACGACGACATTGTTTCTCCATTCCGACCCAGCCATGTACACGAGCCGTCGCCGTACGTATGCGCGAGTAGGCGTTCGAGACCCCGCCCATATGTACACATACGTGGCCGTATTTTCTTTCTTGCACACTGGCCGATGTATGTACGTGTACATGCTACGTGCGCGCCTCTACTATGACACGTGCGTGCCTCTACATCGACCAGTATATATGTACGTACACGTTCGCGACCAGAATGACAACGCTACGTACGCTTCGACCAGGTGGGTCCCGACTGGCAGGCACTTCCTTGCGTGCGAAGATGTAGCTGGTGGGTCCCAGCAGTCAGGGGCAAACTTTTTTTTGCGAAATACGGTGGCCCGTCTGGTGGGTCCCCGCTGTCAGGTGGAGGAATAATTATTTTGCGCGTAATAAGGAGGCACTTCCTTGTTGCGGCCGTGGACCCAGTTGTCAGCGTCTCCATGCACAATACTCTTCCGATGGAAGTCGGTCGTTGACCACATTGACCACGCCGCGCCGAGAGCACCACGGCGGTGGATGACGGCGAGGCCTAGGAAGGGGACGACGCGGAGCCGGGGACGACGCGGTAGTGGAAGCCCGCGCATAGAGGAGTACGAGGGTTCACTGGTTCGGCTGCGGTGTGAGGCTGCCGTCGCCGTAGGGCCTGGCCAGCGGTGGAAATAGTAGGGGCGGTGAGGCCTCCGCGGCAGCACAGCCGGCCAAGGGAGGCAGGAGCATGCGGCACGACCGGCGCTGCTTTGGGCAGCTGGAGCAAGAAGAGCAGAGGTTGAAGAAGCACTACGACCGTTGGATGGACATCGTACGGTTACTGGAGCTAGAATCGTTCATATTGACTAAGTTGACAAAGCCCTTCGTCCCCGTCAACTTAGAAGGCCCACAAGTCAGCCTCCCACCAAGGTGGGTCCCAGCTAGCTGGGGGAGTATTCATTTTTTTGTGCGTAATAAGGAGGCACTTCCGGTGGGTTCGAGCTGACAGCGGGGGGAACGTTTTTTTTCGCGAAATACGGTGGCCCGTCCGGTGGGTCCCACCAGTCAGGGGGAAACGATTTTTTTCGCAAAATACTGGTGGCCGTCCGGTGGGTCCCCGCTATCAGGTGGAGGAATAATTATTTTGCATGTAATAAGGAGGCACTTCCTTGCGGCTGCCGTGGACCCAGCTGTCAGCCTCTCCACGTACAGTACTCTTCTGATGGAAGTCGGTCGTTGACAACATTGACCACGCCGCACCGAGAGCACCACAGCGGTGGACGACGGTGAGGCATAGGAAGGGGACGACGCGGAGCCGGGGAAGACGCGGCAGTGGATGCCCACGCGGAGAGGAGTACGAGCGTTCACCGGTTCGGCTGCGGTGTGAGGCTGCCGTCGCCGCAGAATAACAGGGGGTGTGGGTGAGTAGAGGGATGCCCTGGCCAGCAGTGGGAGTAGTAGGGGCGCAGAGGCCTGCGCGGCAACACAGCCGGCCACGGGAGGCGGGAGTAGGCTGTCCCGCCAGCACTGCTTTGGTGGCTGGAGCAAGAAGATCAGAGATTGAAGAAACACGACGGCCGTTGGATTGACATCCAACGGTTACGTCTGCTAGAATCGTTTGTTGACGTATATAATAACTAAAAAAATCTTGCATACGCGTCAACTAAACAGGCCCACAAGTCAGACCACTCCCTCTTTTTTTAATAATTTATATATAGCTCATGGCAACTTCTTATGCAATTTATTGCAGTCGTTTTTTTGGTTGGCCAGGGCCAATGTAGCGACCCGACCCTGAATGGATCAAGTCTCTGTGCTTAAGTGTCATCCCTGGATCGGTATGCTAACACACACAGTACTCGAAGGATTTATAACAGAGGTAAATCACATGTATAAAGTAACGTAAATACTATTGCCTCAATCCATATAGCGGAAGCAACAAGGTTGTGGATTCCCATCAACACCAACGGCAAAGTTGAGTGTAGAAATCGTAACCCTAACGTATCACTTACTCGTCATAAGATAATCCTGCAACATGAGACGTTGCAGCCATAGAGGGTCAGTACATTGAATGTACTGGCAAATTCACACCATAGAGAATGATGAATAAAGACTATCACTACATGCATAATTGGCTGGTGGAAAAGCTCTATCGTTATAAGGTTTTTGCGTAAAGCCAATTTTTCCCTACTGCAAAGGAATAAATTTTATTACTATCATGGTGGTTGTTGAACATTGAGAATGGTTGACAACATTCTCAATCCCAATTAAGTAACATCATTAAAACCCAACAATATTTATTTAAAGTAACGTGATGAGATCAACAGGTTAATCCAAGAACTAGATACTCAAGATGTCCATAACCGGGGACATGGCTAATCATGATTAGTTTATACACTCTGCAGAGGTTTGCGCACTTTTCCCCACAAGACTCGATCGCCTCCGTTGGATTTCTCGCACTACATGGTGTTTGAGAAATGGATGACTCAGACATAGTCTTTCAGAAGCGCTAGCACCTTACGATCGGGTAGACCGTACCACCTACATCCCCTACATCTGCTAGTCTACCACTGTAAGAGTTCGCACAACTTAATCAACTATGCCAGAGCCCATAATGGCTTGTGGCTGCACACGGAAGTTTCTAGTATGAATAATCTCATGATCCCTTTGAGCCTGGGTGGCGGTCCAATAAAATCAGGCAAGTCCTGGTAATCTCAGGTGCCTCAATCCACCCAGATGTGTGTTAGGTTGCCACCTTAGATAAACCATTAATTATCAATCTCACATCTGTCATGGATATCACTCACCCAATCCACGTCTACTAGCATAGCATGGCATAATAAGCAAACGTAGAAGTAACTCCCAAAGGTTTGATAACAAACAGGTAATAGGTACTACCTCATCTACTTCCCATCCCACGATTTAATTAGATCCTAATCATGCAATGTGTGAGGATTGATCTAATGCAATAAAACTGGGTTGTAGAAAAGGTATGATCAAAGTGTGAACTTACCTGCAATGTTGATGAAGATGATTCGCACTCAAAACTCTTGATAGCTCTACTCGTCACACTCCGGTCAATCTATCGTAATCAAGCAATAGTAACCACACATAAGCAATCACTCAAAAGATCAAAAAGAACGAAGAAAACAATTCGGAAAACATTGAAACCAAGCAAATAACTCTTGCAACATAAAACAATTTCTAACAGTACCAAAATTATGTGAATTTGGCCTTATTAGAATGTTTAGGTCAAGAGCTTCGATTTGCAAAAAGAATCAACTCAAACGGAGCTACGAAACTCAAGTTATGATCAAACGAAGTTTGAATTCAAATCTGATCTAATTCAAATTTTAAAATTTTCAAAAACATGTTTAAGTTGTTTATCCGGATAGAGGGGGTCATAACGAAGACGTGGGCATTGGTTTCGTTGAATTTGGACTAACGAGTAAAAATTTATAGTCATTTGAAGAACAGGGGCTAAATTGTAAAGAAAATCCTCACATATAGGTCCCTGGACGAAATAACAGAAAAAGAAAAATACTAATTTACGAACGTTCACTCCTGAACCCTAAACTGTGAACTCGTTCGCTCCAGAGGCTATACCAGTGAGCGTTCTCTAAATATACTAATCGGGGTTTTAAAAGAAAAACCGACTACTAAAACGGAAACCTAAAAAAAAACGGACCGGGCGGTTCTTACCGGTTCGATTGGTTTTTCACCGAAAACCGGCAGTGGTCGGTGGCAGCGGCAGATCAGACCGGCAAGCTCCGGCGAGGCGGCACGGGGCTCCGGCGGCGAGCAGCAGAGGCGAGGCGGCGCGCGGCGAGGCAGCAGAGGCGAGACGGGGCAGGCGAGGGGCGGCTGCGGCGGTGATGCAGCGCGGCGGGGCGGCGGAGCTGCGGCAGCGATGGCTAACGGCGCGGCGGCGGCTCGGCTTCGAGCGGCGAGATGCGGGAGAGAGAGAAGGCGGGCGGCGGCGCGAGCTTATATGGAGGGGGGGCGATGTGCTTGCGGGAGGGGCAAGTCGAGGCGGCGGCGGAGTCCGGCCTCGTCACGGCGGCGGCGCGGGATGCATGCGGGAGCCGGACTCGGGGACGAACGGGCGAGCGGCGGGGCTGGCTGGGCTTCGGCCCAGTCCGGTCGGTCCGAAAGTTTTTTTTAAACACTTTCGCAGACAAGAAAAATAAGCAAAATAAAATGAAATAAAAATATAATATAGGCATATTATATACCAAAATTTTCAGAAAAATATTTTCTACGACATGAACATTTTTCTAGCATTAAATAAAATACACACAAAAGCAGATAATTCAAAGAGTGCTACTGGTCTATTAAAATTCAACAAAAATCATTTTAAAAATACCAAAATGATTTCAAATTAATTTTTCTCCAAGTTTCTATTGTAGGGAATCATGTTACCCTAATTTCCATATATTTTATTTTTGGAGAAAAATAATTTGAATAAAACTCAAATAACTCCAAATTGAAAATAAATTCAAAAGAACTTTGAATTTAATTCTCTGAAACTCCCAACTCATATTTCATATAATTTGAAGAAGTCATTTTATCTTCTCTCATGAAAATCATTGAGTTGCATAAAGTTCCAGATTCGGAAATATTTTCAAATGAAATTCAAATATTTTCAACACCCCTTGTCATTTAAATAAATGGAAGAAGTCATGTCATCTTCTCTCCGGGGTTTTGTGTTTGAAAAGAATTTGAATTCACGGAGATCAAAAGCAAATACGAAAGTTTGGGAAAGTCCTTTTATTCCCTCTCATTTAACTTTCAAAGAGTTTCGAATTCACTCACTTTCAGTCAATCAATCAAACAATCAATCAAATCTATCTATTTATTATAACATTCCAAAATTTCGAATTTTGGGATGTTACAAACCTACCACCCTTAAAATGAATCTCGTCCTCGAGATTCGGAGAGGCTAGCAAGAAAAAGTTAGGGTTTGGGGGTCTCCTCAAAATCCATCAATCATCACAGGGGTCTGGGGTGCTACCACCCTTAGAAGCATGGTTATAGCTCCATCGAAACTCATATACTCCATCCTTATTCTTGACAGTGTCGGTCTTCTTAGATCTTCAGGATAATTCCTTATCCGGGCTCTTCCGGTAGTGGCATAACCTTTTCCTCAATTCTTCTGTCTTTCATCAAGGTAAGGTTATTCTGGGACTGGGTCTTCGTAGCTGACGGGTCTGGCGCCAATACTAAACAACTATCGATATCTCATGGTGGTCAACCATTTGTGGTTTCTCCTGCAGGAAATGGGTCCGGGTTGATTCCTCACTGTATAACCTACGGTTGGCAAAAGCTGCCTTGTACAAGGGAAAATTCTTATACCACTCTAAGGTTTAAACAAGGTTTTCATCGTTGTCTCTCTACTATAGGTAAGTCACTCAGATTTACCATTCCATATAACAAGGCGAACAATAAGAGTAAGTCGGTATGGTGATCAATCCATCCCGCACCCAAATCATTACCTTGTATACGGTTAGCGAATCTCGCATTCTAACACTCGGTCATCCTCACAAGCATTGCAGAATTCCTCTTGTCAACGAACAAAGCTCGGATATATCCATTGATTCTGCAAGCCAGACAAACATCTATCGTTCCTTCACAACTCTTAGGTTTTGCGTAAACTCCTATAAGATCGTCTATCGATAAAATCGTAACTTCCTCCAGGGTTTTTCCTTCAGCAAGAATGTGCTTGCTTCTTTGCAGGTCCTGGGGCCTGTGGGTTATGGCACATCTCATCACTTGTAGTCCTTGAACTTATCATCGGGCAACCGATCATTATTCCAACTTCCAACTTCCTAGTATTCTTAAATCCACCCAATTGTATTGTCTTCCTTCCTTCTATTGGCACCAAAACTAGGACATGATTACTCAGACTCATCATGGAATTGCCATTGCTCCATATTTCCAACATCATACCTCCTTTATATCCAATAGTAATTTATCTCTTCATCCTCGTGGGATATCCCTCATACCGAGATAAAAACTTATACTTATGAAGTCCATATTCCACTTCGTGGAACATCATTATCCTTTCCGCGGTCAAGCGTCCTTACAGGGGAATATTGGCCATCTCTGCATGGCACTTCTTCAACTGGGAAACGTGACACACATCTTGAACTCCTGACAGTCCTTCCGGTAACTCAAACTTGTAGGCCACTTCTCTCATACGCTCCAAAACTCGGTATGGTCCTACAAATCTCGGGGCTAACTTTACCTTAACTCCAATTCGATTAACTCCTCGCGGAGGAAACACATGAAGACATGCTTTGTCTCCAATATCATAGACTACCTCCTTGAGTTTTTGAGTCTACATAACTCTTCTGCCTGGACTGAGCTACCTTCAGTCTATCTCGAATCAACTTAACATTCTCTTCTGACTCCTTTGATCACCTTTGGTCCAAACAACTGTCGGTCTCCAACTTCATCCCACATACTCTTGGGGCATCACACATATCGCGACAAAACTCGTATTCATTTTGTCCGAAGTCCATTACTGGGTACTACCACCCTTAAAATGCACAAATCTTCCATAGACCATATTTCTTTTATCCTCAAAATGGTCAAAATCCTTCTTCATAGAGTAACAACTCATAAAATCCATATCAGTACCAATGATGCTACTTTATTCATTCTCAAATGATTACAATCTCTCGCTTCTCCATTACATGTCTCAACTCAACACCTCAATATGAAGGGAAAATGTTCTTACTACTACTACTATATTTCTTCTGTTATAAACTCAACTATTTATCACAAGTCTTGTTCTCCTTCGGACAATCTCTGGCAAAGTGCCCTGCTTCATTACAACGGAAACATATTACTTCTGACAAGTTTCAAGGTTTCCTTGTGATTATATAGCCTCCTGGGGTCCTCATCTTCCCTTTTGGGCAATCATTGAAGTAGTGTCCTGAATTTTTGCACCTGAAACATGTGATATGACTCAGGTCTTTCTTTGTAGAAATTGGTTTGTTCCTGGAATCCAATTTGCTTCTCTTCCTGGACTTTTCCATTCCAATCAGGGCTTCTATTTCCTGTGGGTGATAATCTACTTCCTCCATCGGGAATTCTACTAGATCCCCATTCATACAATTCTGGGAGAGGTGTCCTTCTTCTCCACATGAATAGCATGACTTGGTGCAGGGTTTAATTGGCTCTTCTTTGGGTGTGTCCTCCACCTCTTTCTTCATCACAAGTTCTTCTAAACTTTCCATAAGGGCTCCTTTCATTGCTTCTTCCTTCTGCTGGATGGTTCTTTGTACCAAGGGGTAAATGTGACACTGAGCAGGGTAGTGGGTAGTCCCTTCACACAAGAAACAAGTAATCTGCCTAATTGGGCATTCTTCAACTGGGTGACTTCCTTCGCAATTAGGACATTCATCCTTGTGTTCTTTATGGGTGTGTCCTATTTCTCCACAAATCTTGCATGCACAAGGTTTCTTCATATCCTTTCCATAAGGCTTCAACTTCTGGGACACAAACTGAGACTTTAGCAAAGTCAACTTAAATTCTTTCCAAGTGGTTACTCCTTGCCATCCATTGATGGTTTGGTACATCCTCCACCAAGTAGCAGCACCTCTTTCAAAGCATTGAAGAGCATGTTGGGTCATATCCTTTCCGACTATAGGGTTGTTCTCCATATGATCCTCCATGTTCTGAATCCATCGGTCTATCTCCAATTGACTCATTGGTCCCAAAAATACAAGCTCATCTTCATTCATCCTCTATTGGGTCCATGTGGGTTTGGGGTGAGATAAGAGAGATAGAGAGGGATACACACAATACAAACAAAAGTTTTGAAAAGACAGATTTTATTGTGGCTGTCGGAAAAACAACAAACAAATGACAGCTCACAATCGTCGCATCTAACATAGGTGTATAACAGGGGTTTGGTCTTCTAAGGTCAACATCGCCAAACTCTTCAAGTCTTGTTCATGCCTCCAATGGCTTCTTCCGATCGTGTTTGTCCTTCTCAATTTCTTCTGCCAGATCCTCTCTGTTGACAAAAAGTTTCTCGTGATGTCCTTTAATATTTCTGGAGTGGCATTCCAAACTTCTGGGTTTCAACATTGGCATGAACCATGGTACTACTGTCCTTCCGTTCCTGACGAATCTTCGGTATCTTGAGGTTTTTCTACTCTAGCTTGGCTACTTTCAACTTTTGGGTCCTGAGTTCTTCACGAAATGCTTCCTTTCAAATACGGCTTCTTGTGGCTCCATCTTAACTTCTTGATGTAATACTCCAGATCCTAGTGATACACTAGCTAAGGTTAAAACTTCATCTTACTAATAGGTGCTCCATCAGCCTTCTACCATTTAATCCTTCCATGCATATGCATGCTTAACTCAGCACGGTGACAATAGCATAAGCGGGCGATAACCTTATGGATAGCCATGGTTGTTCTCTTGTCATTTCCATGAGCTATCTCTCCATAGTTGATATCTCCTGCCTTAGGGTTTTCCTTAACAAATCCTTGAGTTCTTAACTCTACATGCTCCGGTCTTTCTCCAACACACCTTGATCTCGGGCATTGACAACTTCCATAGTCTGCCAAGTCCCATAAGGGTAGCATTCCTAGGTCATACAAATCTGGGGATTCTTCAGAGCCTCCAATTCTCCTAGTCTTCAGAGTCTTCAACAGCTGTAGTTTCCATTATCATAATGTATGGTAAAATCCTCTTCATTCCTAATGGTCTTACTAGTCTGATATCCTGTACTTCTTGGAGTGGTCTCATCAGTCGAATCTTCGTGGTCAAAAGGGAAAAGGGGTATGGTCTCACTAAAAAAGGAATTTTTGAATAAGCTCAGAAGAGAAGAGAGGTAAAAGATCTTTTTGGAAGGGGAAAGTTGTAGAGAAAAATCTTTGCTATGGGCTTGCCGGTTTCTAGGGTCACGTCCTACAGTCAACATGTGCTCTGATACCATCTTGTAGCGACCCGACCCTGAATGGATCAAGTCTCTGTGCTTAAGTGTCATCCCTGGATCAGTATGCTGACACACACAGTACTCGAAGGATTTATAACAGAGGTAAATCACATGTATAAAGTAACGTAAATACTATTACCTCAATCCATATAGCGGAAGCAACAAGGTTGTGGATTCCCCTCAACACCAACGGCAAAGTTGAGTGTAGAAATCGTAACCCTAACGTATCACTTACTCGTCGTAAGATAATCCTGCAACATGAGACATTGCAGCCACAGAGGGTCAGTACATTGAATGTACTGGCAAATTCACACCATAGAGAATGATGAATAAAGACTATCACTACATGCATAATTGGCTAGTGGAAAAGCTCTATGGTTATAAGGTTTTTGCGTAAAGCCAATTTTTCCCTACTGCAAAGGAATAAATTTTATTACTATCATGGTGGTTGTTGAACATTGAGAATGGTTGACAGCATTCTCAATCCCAATTAAGTAGCATCATTAAAACCCAACAATATTTATTTAAAGTAACGTGATGAGATCAACAGGTTAATCCAAGAACTAGATACTCAAGATGTCCATAACCGGGGACACGGCTAATCATGATTAGTTTATACACTCTGCAGAGGTTTGCGCACTTTTCCCCACAAGACTCAATCGCCTCCGTTGGATTTCTCGCACTACATGGTGTTTGAGAAATGGATGACTGAGACATAGTCTTTCAGAAGCGCTAACACCTTACGATTGGGTAGACCGTACCACCTACATCCCCTACATCTGCTAGTTTACCACTGTAAGAGTTCGCACAACTTAATCAACTATGCCAGAGCCCATAATGGCTTGTGGCTGCACACGGAAGTTTCTAGTATGAATAATCTCATGATCCCTTTGAGCCTGGGTGGCGGTCCAATAAAATCAGGCAAGTCCTGGTAATCTCAGGTGCCTCAATCCACCCAGATGTGTGTTAGGTTGCCACCTTAGATAAACCATTAATTATCAATCTCACATCTTTCATGGATATCACTCACCCAATCCACGTCTACTAGCATAGCATGGCATAATAAGCAAACGTAGAAGTAACTCCCAAAGGTTTGATAACAAACAGGTAATAGGTACTACCTCATCTACTTCCCATCCCACGATTTAATTAGATCCTAATCATGCAATGTGTGAGGATTGATCTAATGCAATAAAACTGGGTTGTAGAAAAGGTATGATCAAAGTGTGAACTTACCTGCAATGTTGATGAAGATGATTCGCACTCAAAACTCTTGATAGCTCTACTCGTCACACTCCGGTCAATCTATCGTAATCAAGCAATAGTAACCACACATAAGCAATCACTCAAAAGATCAAAAAGAACGAAGAAAACAATTCGGAAAACATTGAAACCAAGCAAATAACTCTTGCAACATAAAACAATTTCTAACAGTACCAAAATTATGTGAATTTGGCCTTATTAGAATGTTTAGGTCAAGAGCTTCGATTTGCAAAAAGAATCAACTCAAACGGAGCTACGAAACTCAAGTTATGATCCAACAAAGTTTGAATTCAAATCTGATCTAATTCAAATTTTAAAATTTTCAAAAACATGTTTAAGTTGTTTATCCGGATAGAGGGGATCATAACGAAGACGTGGGCATTGGTTTCGTTGAATTTGGACTAACGAGTAAAAAGTTATAGTCATTTGAAGAACAGGGGCTAAACTGTAAAGAAAATCCTCACATATAGGTCCCTGGCCGAAATAACAGAAAAAGAAAAATACTAATTTACGAACGTTCACTCTTGAACCCTAAACTGTGAACTCATTCGCTCCAGAGGCTATACCAGTGAGCGTTCTCTAAATATACTAATCGGGGTTTTAAAAGAAAAACCGACTACTAAAACGAAAACCTAAAAAAACCGGTCCGGGCGGTTCTTACCGGTTCGATTGGTTTTTCACCAAAAACCGGCAGTGGTCGGCGGCAGCGGCAGATCGGACCGGCGAGCTCCGGCGAGGCGGCACGGGGCTCCGGCGGCGAGCAGCAGAGGCGAGGCAGCAAAGGCGAGACGGCGCAGGCGAGGGGCGGCTGCGGCGGTGATGCAGCGCGGCGGGGCGGCGGAGCTGCGGCAGCGATGGCTAACGGCGCGGCGGCGGCTCGGCTTCGAGCGGCGAGATGCGGGAGAGAGAGAAGGCGGGCGGCGGCGCAAGCTTATATGGAGGGGGGGCGAGGTGCTTGCGGGAGGGGCAAGTCGAGGCGACGGCGGAGTCCGACCTCGTCACGGCAGCGGCGTGGGATGCGTGCGGGAGCCGGACTCGGGGACGAACGGGCGAGCGGCGGGGCTGGCTGGGCTTCGGTCCAGTCCGGTCGGTCCGAAAGTTTTTTTTTAAACACTTTCACAGACAAGAAAAATAAGCAAAAATAAAATGAAATAAAAATATAATATAGGCATATTATATACCAAAATTTTCAGAAAAATATTTTCTCCGACATGAACATTTTTCTAGCATTAAATAAAATACACACAAAAGCAGATAATTCAAAGAGTGCTACTGGTCTATTAAAATTCAACAAAAATCATTTTAAAAATACCAAAATGATTTCAAATTAATTTTTCTCCAAGTTTCTATTGTAGGGAATCATGTTACCCTAATTTCCATATATTTTATTTTTGGAGAAAAATAATTTGAATAAAACTCAAATAACTCCAAATTGAAAATAAATTCAAAAGAACTTTGAATTTAATTCTCTGAAACTCCCAACTCATATTTCATATAATTTGAAGAAGTCATTTTATCTTCTCTCATGAAAATCATTGAGTTGCATAAAGTTCCAGATTCGGAAATATTTTCAAATGAAATTCAAATATTTTCAACACCCCTTGTCATTTAAATAAATGGAAGAAGTCATGTCATCTTCTCTCCGGTGTTTTGTGTTTGAAAAGAATTTTAATTCACGGAGATCAAAAGCAAATACGAAAGTTTGGGAAAGTCCTTTTATTCCCTCTCATTTAACTTTCAAAGAGTTTCGAATTCACTCACTTTCAGTCAATCAATCAAACAATCAATCAAATCTATCTATTTGTTATAACATTCCAAAATTTAGAATTTTGGGATGTTACAGCCAATTTCGCATATTTCTGTGGGTTCCAAACTATTTTTAATACCCAAATGTCCAGCCATATTTAAAGTACTTTGAAGATATATTTAAATTAGGTTAATGCCCAGTGAAATAGAAATCTGAAAATGTAATAAAATTCAGAAATTATAAAGTAATTGCCAATTTGTCATCTGTTTTTATATTTACAAGCCATTTCATATTACTTTCAAGATTTGCAGGCGTCTTGAAAGAGTTGTAGCCCATCAGGGTGTAGAAAAATAAGTAGGCCTGAATTGGGTATTCTTCAGAAAAAATAAATTGGGCTCATTTTCACAAAGAAAAAATAGCTGGGCTGGTCACATGGTGAACATAAAATATAAGCCTGGGCTAGACGGGCCACAGCCCAGTTCAAAACCTGCTCCGTCTCAACAATACCAAACAAAAAAATACTGCTCGAGTACCTACGTCCCAGCTGTCAGCCGATCTTGTGCTGTTCTCTTGTCTATTGACTATATACGCTCCCAATGTCATGGGTCCCAGATGTCAGGAAAACACTAGGAGGAAGCATTTTTTTTCCATATGCTGACGTGGTGGGCCCCTACTGTCATCCTCTCCATGTACTTCTGCCAATTCCTGTTGTTTGTTGACCATGTTGACAACGCCAGAGAGCGGCGCCGTGGCGAGCGCACCAAAGCACGTGGAGGACATCGGCGTTAATGATTTACGAGACGCTGGGGCGGCGATGCATGCGCTGAGGCGCAGCCAGCCGTGGGAGGCGGAAGCAGGCGGCCCCACCGGCACTGGGTTGGTTTTCGCGGCTGGAGGAAGACAGGACTGAAGAAACACGACAGACTGTAGTACTTAACAACCTTAACTGAAACCAGCAGGGGCACTTAACAACCAAAGCTGAAAGCAGTATGAGTACTTATACAGGTTCAACTGTACAAAGCACGCCTCAAACAGTGCTACTTTGCCTACAGTTAACCAAGGGTGAGGCCGCCAAGCCCCAGGACAAGGCCCAGGTGCCACCCCGTGCATCCACAACCTTCTGAAAGCGGCTTCATCTCGCAACGTGGTCAATAAACAGGATATTCGCTTTAGAGCCATGGAAAAGCATGAACATAATCTTCTGTCCTATTCTTCAAGATGGACGGGCCTTCATTATTTGAGACCACCCATGAATAAGTATCTTTTCACCTCCAAGGGGACACTACTAGGGAAAACCTTATACAGAGAATCTTAGCAGTAGCACGGTCTAAAAACAGGCGCTACTGCTAATTAGCAGTAGCGAGCTTCAGTAAAGAGCGCTACTAATGACTAAGTAGCAGTAGCGCTGTAGGTGAAAAGAGCGCTACTACTATAATTGCCACGGTGTTGCCCCCAGGCTAGATATAGTAGTAGCGCTCTTCCCGTGGACACGCTAATGCTAAAGAACTTAGTAGCAGCGATTTTCTTCAAAACTCGCTGCTGCTAAGTATCACCGCAACTAATTAAGTTTAGTCCCATACTGCTAAGCGAACAAGGTGTTTACCACCTTAAATATGTTACTTCTCAACCTATCTCGAGCACTTGGTCTTCATTGAACTATATGTGTATGATTTGTGGTTGCAATATGAATACTCGCATGTACCTACACAGGTACAGTGAGGATTCATGTTGACTATTTAGATTATACACAAAAAGATCAATGATGACCAATGTATATTTTTGATGTTTTTACATTGCTTAGACTTATAGCGTTTTTTCAGGACAAAGCGTTACTGATATTGGGATAAACAAAAGAAATAACTGCTTCCATTAGCAGTAGTGGTTTTCTCTAAAACACGTTATAGATAAGTTAGCTATAGCGCGTTTTCCATATGAGCGCTACTGCTAGTACGAGTTAACCACCCCCCGAATCAAAATTTCGCTAAGTCCTCCTTTCCCCCTCCCCCACCCCGGCCGGTTCCCCTACTCATGTCGCCGCCGCCCGAGCCCGAGCGCGCCTGCCCTCACCGCCGCCGCTCTCGACCACACTGTCGATGCCCTCGACCTCACCGCCGCCGCCCTCGACCGAGCCCAGCGCCCTCGACCGAGCCCGCCGCCCAGGACCGCCGCCTCCTGATCTCGAGCCCGCCCTCGCCGCCCCTCCGTCACCG
>NC_041382.1:682503657-682524917 GCF_002162155.2 Triticum dicoccoides
GTAAGCCCCCCACCCCTCCCCCACCCCCTCTCTCTTTGCTTAGTTAGTAGATGATTTTAGTAGTAGTAGATGTTAATTTAGGGTTCATAGATAATGATTTTTAGAAGTAGTGATGGTAAACTACTTGTATAATTAGCAGTAGTAGATGTTAATTAGTAGTAGATGTAGTAGTTAGATGTTAATTAGTAGTAGATGTAGTAGTTAGATGTTAATTACTAGTAGTAGATGTGCTAGTTTCTTTCTATTTATAGTAAGTTTATATTTAGTAAGAACGAGTTGAATTAATAGAACTAGTTAGTAAGAACTTGTTGCTATTTTTTTAATTAAAGCAATTTTTCTCGCATCGACGTGGACGATGCCTATCCCGCATCCTCGGCTTTGAGTCGGCGGAGGACGACACCTACTTGACCAGATGGGCCATGTCCGGTACTAGGCTCCGCCGGGGTGGTACTGGGAGGCGCTCCGCGGAGGTGGTGCGTCACCGTGTCAGTGAGGAGGACGCGCACGTCCGTCGCTACTTGTTTGCGTTGGAGCACAGGTTCTCCAATACCTGGCAGGTTCTCCAGGGATCTCACTAGAGCTATGATCCCATGATGGTTCCTTCTCTGTGGGTGTCCACAACCAGCGCCGATACCCGTCGTGTGCTAGGGTTTTAGTTGTACTAGTGATGTTATATGTATGACACTATTCGGGATGTATTAGTGATAATATTCGACGATGTACGGACACATGAGATGATTTACTTTTGCTTATTGAATGCATGCTAATTTGAGTCCTATAAGATATTTTGAAATGTATATCTTGTGTTGCTCAATATCCAAGTGGCCGGTCATGTTTGCAGGTTACTCCTCCGAGTGGCCTATGTTTTGCCGGAGTGTTGATTCATTTCCGTTCCGGCAAATTTCAGGCGCTCGATATGTCCTATTTTAGCAAAGGTCATGCCGGATTTTTCCGTGAATTTTGGCATGACTTTTGCCAGAATATGTAGGAAATATCGAGTGCCCCGGATTTGTGTGTTGTGTATCCTGGTAGTTGTCTTCTATCGATTTTCAACTAATGTTTTAACTATGAACATAGGAAATGTCCGACAACAAAAAGGATTTTGGTATTTGCAAATACTGCGAAGACGAGCGCGGCCTGTGCGATGGAATCTTCCTAGATGATGATAGGCGCTTCATCATCAAGCTGGACGAGAACTTCAAAGTGGATACAGTAAGTCACAATGACAAGTCTTTTTTCATAATTAAGCATGACATTTGCTTCATTTGCTTCAACTTATATTTTTTTTACTATTCTACTAGCGTATCCCCTGCCATGCAAGAGTTTTTGTATTGGATAAGATAGGTTTCAGTCATACTATGGAGGTAAAGAATGTTTACTTGAAGACCGAGCATGGTTATATTTTCCACGCAAAATTATACAATTCAGATGACTACACCTATTTTGGATGCAAAACATGGCGAGCACTATGCAAGACTTATGAATTTGAGCCTGATATGGTTATCACCTTTGATATTCATCCGGAAGATGATATTGAAGGTAATACCGACAACTGGGTCGATGTGCAGACGCCTCCAGTTACACCATTATGTAAGTTTCTCAACCATATTTATGTCTTTGATATTGTTTATTCAAAAATAGTTGACAACTAATTTGTATTGTCAGCTTATTTCGGTGCACGCAAACATGTCCAGCGCTTGGTAGACAGGACCTACTACTGTCCGGGGGCTGAACTAAACTGCGAGGAGCTAAGTCATTATGTTTCATGGCTTGAGGATCTTGATACTGTCAAGACAAATTTTCTTCCTGGACTTAGAAATGTTAGTACTGAAAACGTGCGACCAATAGTGTTCGTAATGAACTACGGTCACATCTATTTAGGAAGGATGGTAAGATTTTTACTACTTGTGCTCAGTGCATCTTTTCCATACATTATTTGTGAAGCTAAACTTCATTGCTAAGTATGTTACCATACGATGTTTTTTCAATAGGGACTCCCGATGAATGTTGTGCCTTATGGGATCGAGACTAATGGTACCATGAGTATTGTTAGCTTACGGCCAAGATATCCTACATGTTACTTTAGTGCATTCAAGATCAGCAATGAATACTTAATAGTGCAAGACTAGATGAGATATGTGATGGGGGAGCGCAGAGAAGTACTAGGGGGCAGCAAACAGATGTGCTACCCAAAATTAGGAGAGAGGTTCATCTGCATGCTCCAACTTGATCAAGGAGGAGAGCTACACATGTTTTATGTTATTTTACCTAAGAGAGAGCAGCAGGAGTGATTAGCTAGCTAGAAATGAGTTTGAGGATGATGATGTGCTACACTATTACTATGATGATAAAATAGCTAGTGTTGGTGGTAATGACTATGATGATTATTATTAGCTAGTGTTGGTGGTGATTAGCTAGCTAGAATGAGAGTTTGAAGATGATGATGTGTGCTACACTATGACTATGATAATTAAATAGCTAATGTTGGTGGTAATGACTATGATGATGATTAAATAGCTTGTGTTGGCAGATTAGATTCAAGTGGAGGCAACATGTGGTGCACATCGAAAGTATTACTAGTCCAAACTAGATCAAGTTTGGATTTGTAGTATACTTTTGACATGCACCACATATTACCTCCACTTGAAACTAATCCACCTTCATTTGACACACTGTTATGGACATAATGATGTAAACCTCATAACTGGTATTGTACCAATATTTGTACGATAAATACACTAAAAATTAAAAAAAAAGAATACTAGTAGCGATGGACAGAAAACGCGTTGCCAGTAGTTACATTAGGAGTGGCGCGGGATTGAACAAACGCTGCAGCTACTTGTCCTAGCAGTAGCGCGTGTAACACGCGCTACTGCTAAGGAATAGCTGCAGCACCTTATCAGTAGCGCATATCCCTGCGCTATTGATAGGCCTAAAACCCGCGCTGCTGCTAGCCTTTTCCCTAGTAGTGGGAATTGAGTAGGTCGACATAAACATCATTTTGTGACCAAGCACAAGTCTGACCCGACCATGGTCAGGCATCTGTATAGGAACAATAGAACTCGGCAGTTCCTGTTTCAAGAAGATCACAGCTATAAAATTGTGTATAAGCAATAGTTTATGAACAACATATATAACAGAAAACAGCTCGTACCATAAGTTTCTCGACACAGTTGGACCTGTTCAACGAGTGCAGCAGTGGCACACATATCCCACGTGGCCTTCCACCATTGAAACGGCCCACAAGGACCTCAAGACGATCAATAAAGTGTAGGAACTTGTGGATGTCGATCCAGTCAACTTCAGTGCCATTAGTAACAGCCGAGTTATTACAGAGTAACAAACGAGCAGACTGCTTTACTCTGAAAAAACCTACACGTGCCACCAATTATAAGAAAATATTAGTTAGAAGTAGCATCTTCGTGAGAGATTCGTTGCTACTTCTAAAGTTAAATTGTGATTAATTAGACAGAATAGGTGGATTAAGAAGTAATCGAGGCAGCAAGCAAGAACCAGATACAAAACTAACATGGATGAACAATTGGAACGACGTCGGGGTGGAAGATCGCAGTGAAGATGAGACCAGGTTCTGCTATTTCCATCAACATTCGTGCACCAACTTTCAGTCAGTAACACTTGAGAAAGTTTATCCAAGTTCGGCCATAAAAAAAGCAGCGATCTTCTTGGTTCATGAACCCAACTCGAAACTTATATCCATGGCTTGTCTTCACTGTGACCATTAAACTAGTGTATTCAGTTATGGCAAGGCCGAGCATCTTGAGTACATGTGTTCTGGCAGAGCAAATAATACACTGCAGGAAAAATAATATGAGAACACAGCATGTTCAAAAAAACCCCACCCTCCCAGATAGAAAAGAGGATTCTAGGAACATACTGTGTGTGTTTCAAAATGCTGTGTTAGGATGAGAAGGAACAAGTGTGGCGTCTCGCCGAGGGCGCAGAAACCTGTAGGGTACTCGCACTTTGGGCAGTGCAAATGAAACACACTAGATTCAGTAGGAAGAAAAATGCATCAACGACGGCGGCTGCCATCCTAGGATTACCTGCGACCAAGGGACTTGGGTTTATCGGGGATGGATGAAGTATTCATACCTGGTTCTCCATGAGAAAACCCTATGCAATCGCCGAGAGGGGGTTTTCTCTGAACAAGCAGACGAGGGAGAAAGGGATTCAGGCCTAGTGAAATATTGCCACTTCGTCCGTCCAGCTTACTGCTAAAGCTGGAAAGGGAGGGTTGTGATTTGACGGCTCATTGGGCATTACTGCACGCTACGACCGGGGTGTGTCTACCGTGAAGTTGTGCACTCTAATTTGTGCATATGGCACGTGGACCCCGTTGCCAGTTGCCCCACATATCAGCAAAAGGAAGTAGAAAGATAGGAGTAACTAGTTACACATAAATATATTTTTTGACAGAGAGATACTCCCTCTGTAAGGAAATATACAAATCTTTTATATCACAGGCTCACCTTGCCGAGAAAAATACTCCCTCTGCAACGCACGGGCATTATGGGGGTTCAGCTGAGAATATAATACTCAGATGTTTTTTTAGGGATAAAAGCTGCTTTATTGAAGATTAACAGTCATAGGTATACAAATAATTTCGGGGGTTCCTGTGAGCCAAAGATGGCGTCCACAGGGCAAAGAAGTAGCAGCTTTTGCGAGCACATGCGCTTCAACATTACACTCGTGTTTTTCATGTATGATCTCCATGGTTTGGAACATATTCTTCTTCATCTTGATCTCGTCCATAATAACTTTGCTGGGCCCCAAGTATGCCTCTCCGATATGCTTGACTATTGCTGAACAATCGGTGCTAATCTGAACTTGTTGCAGGTTTAAGTCAAGAGCCAGAGATAGCCTCTCGCAACATGCCATTGCCTCTAGGATCTCTGGATCAGTAACACTTTCGTACACCAGTGCTGATGCTCCAAGGTAGAAGCATGTATGATCCCGGCTCACAACTGCCAGGGCTCCCCTTTCACCATTGTGAGATAACGCAGCATCAACATTCATCTTTGCCCAACCCACAGCAGGAGGAAGACACCACTTCTACACTGAGCTAGTGCTTCTCGAAACCAGGTTCTAGACTTTGGGCCGCAGGCCGACCCTGCATGTTTGGGGGCCATGTGTTCTACCTCAGCGCTTTTTATATTGCAAGTGATCGGTACGGCGCTGGTTTTAGATGTTGTCGCAAGGCGAATACACAAAATTGAATAAAGCACGGCAGCTGTTGGAATGAAATCGAACGACAGTTCCTAACCAGCAATCAGAGTTGCAATTCTATCAACGATATACCATGTGATAAATAATACTATCGTACTACTTATACACACAGGACACTTGTTTCACCATGCCAGATTATTACATCAAAATCTCTCGGAGGATAGATCAGTTAGGCAGTTCTGTGCTGCTACTGAAGAATTTCAAAGTTGATTTGGACCAGCTCTCCTTGCCGAGAAAGTTCGATTTTGACATCATCCCCTACCGCAAGATATGATTTAGATTTGAACCTTGACCATCCTTTAGCATCAATCATCATGCGACCATCCTTTGTACTTATGATATATTGAGCAGGTTCATTCACACCAAGGCTGCGCATGGTAAGAGAAACTTGGCCGCGATCGCCCGGATTGTTGAACGACTCCCTCGTTGCTCTAGGAATTCTCTGTTTGCAAACAAGAAGACATACCCAAACAGTTAGATCAACACAGCGAATCATGTGAAACAACATGGAAAGAAAAAAGAACGAAGCACTTGGGCGGCCAATGCTTACCAAGAAGGTGGACATGTCGGTTTTTGTAAGGACTTTGGTATATGAAGTGCGAACTGCGGCCCAGTCTGTTGCCGGTGCAACTGCACGGGCTGGAGCAGATGCAAGTGCAAGTGTTGGTGCAGGTGCCGAAACCGCTGCTGCTGCCGGAGATGGTGCTCCTTGTAGAGCTGGTGCCGGTGTCGAAGTAGGTGCCGGTGTCGATGCCTGACCCTCCGGTAGATCAGACTGATCCGCTGACGCGGTCGATGCCCAATCCTCAGCTGGATCAAACTGAGCTATTGCCGATGTCAGTGCTAGAGCAACTGTCGGTGCTCGATCTGTGCGAGACAGCGGCGATCGTGTCTGGTCTGCTATGATCAGCTTTCTAACTTGACTAGGATCCATGACCGTGATCCAGTCTTTTTCTTCATTTCTTTTAAACGCGAGAAGGACTAATTGTGGCGTTTTTGTTAAATCAAACTGCAGTTCATCATAGGGATTCAGCTTGTACTTAGACAACAGACTGATCCAATTTTTTCCAGTAATATAAGTGATGGACAGTGCCTTCGTTACTGACACGACATAAGAAGTCAAACCTGCAAAAATAGCCATCATAGAGCAAACCAAATGGTTTATTCTATGATGAATGTCACATGGAAAAACCTGCATCGTAAAATTGCAGGAAAAGAAAGAAAACATGACATTAAATCAATAAGATTTAGACAGTAAATCAATAAGATTTACTTGATGTGACACAAGTGAATCCTTACCAAGAAATTACTATGTTGAAGTACTAAACAGAAGATTGATCGTTCAACTACGCGTGGCATGCAGGGGCCCCGCCTACTCCCACAAGCAGGACAATCCAAAGGTCGTGACAAATCGTATGGACCGAACATCCATGGGGCTGGAAATCCTGGTGGGTGCGATAAACCCTGCAATGCATACACATATTGGAGGGTAACCATAATTGATAGACTGTCCTCACAAAAAATATGATATGGATACTTCATAATATACAGACTGAATTGAGTGGACAGACATAAACATAGACCGTTCTCAGGACTGACCACACACCAAAAGCGGTAGTACTAATAAACAATACAGGGTTCACAAACACAAATCAAGTACTGAAAAATAGTACTTACTACAGACAAGCAAAGTTGCACTAACTAAACTCTGTAGACTATTTTTTGCCACCGACCAATGGGATAAACCCCGCATAACTGACTAGGCCATGGACTTCGTGTGAGATGTCTACATGCACCATCACCATCTTGTCAACCTTGGAGAACCTAACAGAGTGGTATTTCCACTCATAAACATGATGATGAAGACAGGCCGCATCAGATTTGTTGGGAAGCTTTACAAGAACCACACCCTTCGTAATCGAAGGCACAGCCAGGAAATTGTTGTGGTCAAGTACAGCCTCGAGTACATGCCTGACAACAATGCTACAGGAAAACACTAGTTTAGGACACGTGGCGACAAGGACACAGCAGCTGGATAGTTCAGCAGAAGAACTCATCATCAGGTCTTCTAGTTCACACGGCATGACTTTCAGAACTTCATCTCCACCGCGGACCTGGTTCTAATTCAAACAGAAACCATATTTTATAACTACCTCCGTTCATAAATATAAGATGATTTTCGATATTATACTGCATATATGACTACATATACGCACAGAAATGAGTGAACAAAGACACTAGAACATGTCTTCAAAGGCATGAGAGCAGAGGGATTACATGCAATATCCATAACAAAAGTTACTGAGGCAAATATACCCTCTTAAAAGGTAGCATTGATGTTCATAAAGTACTAGTTGAAAGTAATCTATAAGAAATCTGTGTCAACCTCTCACATGTTTTGGTCAAAAGAGGAATTTAGAACCGTCATTTGGCACACAAAAATCACATGCAAGATCACCCAGAAAGTTGTACTACTAGTACTAGTACTATGTGTTAGATGAAAAAACACGATCAAGATCGAGAAAAAGATCGTCAAGAAGAGATATTACTTGGACTTGCTTAATGAGGGATCCCGGAGAGGGGGGCTTGTACAGGGTGATGGCTTTGAGCTTGTCTGCGGTAGTCTCGGCGAGGTGCTTGCGCTTCTTCGTACCATGAGCCTCGACGGTTTTGGCCGGAGCCATAGACATCACTTCGGCCGGTGCTCCAGCGTCCATCAAGAAACTGTCAAATAGAAATAAAAGAAAAGAAACCATAATCACAAACCCAAAAGAAGAAAAGAGAGGGAGTTATAGGATCATACTCGGGGTTGCAAGACCAGGCCTTGGCCAGAATCAACACCATTGATGCGCTCACCTTTCCTTCTTTGGGAGAGAAGAACAATGGCAGAAGCAGGTCAGGGTTTTGTTGAAGAAATGAGGAAAAAGATGAGGTAGAAGCGAGGGTTGGGTAGAGATGAAGCTGAGAGAGAAGAGTGAAATGATGGTTGCTTCGTCTGTTCAACTTACTGCTGGAAAGGAGGGGGTTTTGTGATTTGACGGCTCATTGGGCATTACTGCGGCGCTTCGATCGGGGTAGTCTACCGTCAATCTACTACGCAGTAATTTAGTGCATGGCTGGTGGACCCCGATGCTGGCTGTCCCACACGTCGACGAAAGTGAGTAATTTAGTGCATGGCTAGAGGAGGATCCGCACGGTAGAGCGTGTCCACTGTTTTTCAGAAGAAAAGAATGATTACAGCAAGCGTTTCGACTCTTACGACGGAGGAGTACGAAACACGGCAGCCACTTGAACATACACAGTGCTCCTACTACTAGGCATGTGCAGTGGTTCATATGTCAGTACTACACAATCTTGTTGCTAGTGTAGTAAGATATGACGATAACAAATGATGTTGTGCGCATGTCAACTACTCCTATATGTAACATAGTACCGCTTTTTCGACTGTCCGGTCGAGAATGGATGGTGAGATCAATGTTAACAGAACTAGGTCCACAGCGCACGGAGAGTACGGTGCTACAGTACTCCACGAAACATGAACCACATGAAGGACGGATAGTGTTAGGCAGGGTGTATGAAGGGTGCACGGGATGGGAGCAAAAGTTCCCTTCTCGACCCACTTTTGGGTGTTTGGCAGAGTGCATGAAGGGTGCATGAGTCCACACTAGTAGGTTGACAAAAATACACGAAGAGGAAACAACTATATTGAGATGAGAATGCAACCAAACACACCCACACGCTTTGTGCTACAGTGACTGATCTGCACCGTCTGAGTTTGATCCAACGGTCATGTTGCGCCGAGACATGGACATGCCCATGTAGAGGGTTTAGCCCGACGGCCGACATCATCGCGCTGGCACGACGGTAGGCATCGCACAACGCAACACGTGCGTGGCAACTTGGTTCACCAAGTGGCTGAGGCGATCCTGGACCTCGTCACGATAGGCCCGCTCGTGCTCCAGCCGGCTCCCCTGATGGCCTATCGTATCTCCCGCTTTCTGCAGCAATGCCGGAGACGCCTCGAGCATCTTTGTGGTGGACGCCTGCCGCTTTTGAAGCTCCGTGAACTCCCGCACATAACGGAGGAGCATGGCACTCCTCTCCTCCTTGAGCTCACGGAGCTCCACGTCCTTGGCCCTAAGCTCCGCATCCTTGGCATGGAGCTCCTATGTCAGGAGCCTCACCTCGGACTTCGTGATCTGCTGCGCCGCCATGGCACCAGGTAGAAGCAATGGGGAGAGGAAGCAAAGGGGGCGAAACGCCTGAAAGGCAATGCAATCTACGGGAAGGCGGAGGGAGCAGGGGAATCTTTTGGTTTTCACCACGGTAAAACACCAGTCGACGACTTCCCACATCAGGGAGCAGTGGGTACATGCGGAGTCATCGTGACTAATTGCTGCCGCGCCTGCTCCCGTCAATCAAAAAATTAAAAATCCTGCCACGCCTGCTCCCGTCAATCAAAAAATTAAAAATCCTACCGCACCCAAACACCAGAGCAACACCGCGGTGGATATTTAAATTTACCTGCCGGCAAGTAGATAAAAAAGGGGTGAAAAAACAAATGTGGCGGCGGCCTAGCTAATCGGTCAAACTAGCCCAACTAGCTAGCCACCGTGCTTCACTGATGTACTCGGCGGGAAAGGTGGTCTTTCATGATTTGACGACTCATTTACTTGCTTCAGCGCTACGACCGAGGAGGACCCATAAAATGCGTGGTAGGGCGTCCCAGGTCAGGAAGAATATATGCGTGCACCACCCGGGAGGACCCCGAAACCGCGCGGTAGGGTGTGCCACGTCTCGACACGGAGGAAAAATGTGCGTGTAAAAATATACTATATCAGACGTAGTAGAGTACCTATGGTTCGACCTCGGGACCCAGCCAGTCGGTTGAAAACACCCCACTAGCCACACAGCTTCATCATGCAAACGTGGCACGAAGGATAGATGTGGTTAGCTCCGTCTCGACCAGCCACAACATCTCTTGTTCTAGGCGATTCTTCTATTTTCCAAGTTTTTTTAGTTGTAATAACACCAGGGCAAGCTAGCGCCGCTCTTCGTGTGTGCCCGTGCAAAGGTTAGACGATGGAGAGAAGAGAGATTGAGATCGTAGACCTGGGACCCACTAGTAAGTGAGATAACGTGTCAGGACCTCGATTCTAAGTCACACCGATCTAGCCTGTAACACCTCATATCACTTTGCGGCCTCACACACGGTATTCCCACGGGTGTCGCCTTACCATGGCCCGGGACCATTTGCGCCTTTTGGCCCATGTATATGATAGTGTTGCTAGCATCCATATGACAGAGAACCAGGGCCGACATGACTAGTCATGAAGCCAAAGTGGCACTAACTTACGGGAACAGGCATACATGAATCAACATCGAGCATGTCGGTCAGCAGCATGTGAATCCGGGCTATAGCACTGGGCTAACAGGAATCCGGATGTCACCGCGTGACATTTCCCCGAAGGGACAGACACAGGAATGAAGTGAACCGGACGGCACGCGAGGAAGAGAATGGAGAAGGGGAACGGCCAGCAGCTCACCACGGTCACGACGAGCGGGTCGGCAAGGCCGGGGAGGAGCTGATGAAGACGGGAGGTCGCCGGCGATCTCGGCGGCCGAACAATGAAGACGAGGTCGGGGGCGGCGTTTTGGGGCGTCCAGCGTCGAGTGAGTCTACGAGGAGGATGAGGGCGTTGAGGCGGAGGTCATGGACATGTCGACAAGGCGCGGTAGGGCCGGTGGCTGCGGCGTTACAACAGCGCAGCCGTGGCTGTGCTCGGGCTAGAGAGGGAGAGGAAGCAGAGGAGGGGCAAGAGGTCGGGAGAGAGTGAGAGAGTTCCAGGGGGTGGCGTGGCGCGTGTAGAGAAGGCCAGGGCAATCAGGGAGGTAGGAGGTGGCCAGGCGTGTGCGTGCGCGTCGCGGGCACGCGCCCTCCTGCCCACTGGCAGGAGGTGGAAGACGACAGGGAGGTGGAGGTGGGCTCGGCTGGCTCTGCCCGGCTGGGCTGCTACAGTGGTGGGCCGGTTGGCCCACCAGGTAAGTTCTCCCTCTTTCTCTTTTAATTTTGTTTTCTATTATTTAGTAGTCTTTAGGGCTTTATTAAAAATACTTAGACACTTCCAAAAATCACCAAACTGCTCATGCTCACTGTATGGAATAAACCCAACATGGAACATTTCAGTTTAGGATTATTTGGACATTATTTCTTATATATCAGAAATAATTCCAACCCAAATATATTATTGATTTAAATCAAAGGCCCAAATAAATTATTTCTGTGACTCCAAAAATATTGGTTTGAATTTCACCTCATGCCAATATTTTCACAGAATAACAGGAACATTTTCTTGGACCCATTTGATGAGATTTAAATGTTGGTTATTTTTAGAGGTTTTCTGAGGCTTGGAAAATTCCTCAATTCAAATTTCAATTGAATTTAAACATGATGCAACAACCAAACTAGTCCAAGGCCAGGGTAAAGCTAGGGCTGTGACAACTCACCCCCACTAAACGAGAACCTCGTCCCGAGATTCAAGATGTGAGGTAAGAAGACAGAGGGGGCACAAGACCTACACAATCTTCATGATCCAAGTTGCACCTCATAAGGTTGTTGATTCGTAGCATACGTTGATCTTGACATCCTCGCTTTTGAGATCTTCATCTACGAGATGATGACGGAAAGAAACTCTACTGGGATTGATCTTCTCGAAGATCGAGTTATACAATATCAGCTCACGGAATGATGTTGAAACATCTCGAGTTGAGACACAAAACACATCGAGAGGGATGGAAGAACAATGACAGGGTTTAATTTGGTGGGCAACAATTCCACGCTTAGAAAGATGGTGGATGTTGTCAAGGTGGGGAGGAAACAATTGTCATGATCCCGTAACGGGGCACCTTGGGAAAGGTGACTCGTTGGACTGTTCCCTTAAGTGGCAAAAAGAATTACTTTTGATCCATAGATCATTGAAACTCTTCATACCATCTTAAGGCAAATTACAATTGATTGTTTGAAAGAGCTCGAAGAAATTGCATACTTGGACTAGGATGGATGATGTGGACTACCTTGTTGAAGACAACGCAATGGATGACTTTGCTTATCATCGGAAATGGATGGAACCCATGGTACTACCACTGTTGAAGATGATCCTGACCAGGAATTACCAAGAAGGTAGTCCAAGATAGAATGGCACAACGGCGGTGCAAGCTGGAAACAAAATGCAAATGTTGGGAATGATTCTAGTAACTGGGGATAAACTCAACAGTAGAGAGTGATTCCACTGTTTGAATGGTTCTAGCATAATCAAGGAAACCGAGAGCACAACGACCCCTGAGGAACAACTTCTAGAATAAGTTGCACTAAATCTTCATGGAGAAGATTGTCAAATAGCTCAATCAAGATACTACAACGATAGATCTTCCGGCTAGGTGTGTCGGCCAGAACATCAACCTTGTCGGGACCTACATCATAAATCTTGGAGTAGCTCCAACCATCACATCTGCCTGAGATTCAGATTTGGATGGTAACGGGATATTTCAGACAACATGTCTGGAAGAAAGTTTGCAACACAAACCGACGAGACGATGTTGCGAGATTCTCGGGATTTGAAACTATGGTAGTAAACTCCAAAACATGAGCGGGTTCTGCTACACACATGTGAACACGTTGTCCAAGACAAGAATGGCCACATAGTAGTCTTATAATAAAACACTATCGAGTTCAGGTGGGGAACCATCATCGAGGATATCAAAGTCCTTGCATAAGGCATGCTCTTAAGGAGGAACTTCTTCTCCTTGAACAATTCAATCAGTGGCTTGGTGTGCTAGGGACACATATAGAATGAAGGTTGCAAGTCTCCAAACCACAGAATACTTTGCACGTATGCATGACTGATTTGGGATGATTCCAGAGGAAGCAAAACAAACTTTCTCAAATCCACGGTAGCAACTTGCATCAAATGCATGTGATTCAAAGGAAGTCACTTCTTACATCCAAGCATATGCTTCATGAGCTAGCATGAAGAAATGCTTACAAAAGTTTCCAACACTAGCTTAACGTTCAACATGAATCATGGAGGAGATAAGATGCTACTGATGGGCTCAACAACAACTCATCGGGATTTCCATATCACTGGAATTCCACCATTATGTGAACAAGGTGATAGCATTGGTTAGAACAAAGGATGTAATGGTGTATGCCCGAGGAATCAACCTCGAGTAGGACAACATTACGAACATCGTTGGTTCTGATTTGATTTGAGGATATCCCACACTCAAATCAAAGTTTGGACAAGACAATAGATCCAATAACTGATCATGAGGACCAATCGATGAAGATATCATCTTTCTTCAACACACACACACACAAAAGATATCCCTTAACACGAACTAAGCAAGACAAGCTTTTATCTTCCAACTCTCCAAGTTGTTGTTAAGCTTAACCAACTAGCTCAGGGGCATCCAACACAGATTCTTGGAGAAAAGGGTGGCTACAAGAAACCAACTTGATCATGAACTCAACATAGCGATCAGGTGACAACCTGGTGATACTTCCAAGAAGATATTTGGAAAATCACAACCCACCGATATGTTATTAAGCTTGAGAACAATCTTGTTTGCGAGGCAAGACGATGTGATCAATAGAGCAAGGGTTTGACACAATCCTAACTCATTGATTGAATAGTGCTCCGGAAATAAGGACTAGGTAGCACGATTAATCTTAGAATGATGATTCAGTAACCAACACGCTAAGAAGGAGTTTATTGTCCATTAACTACCAAGCAACGGGGTTGCTAGGAGTATTGATTTCACACATCACAGTTCACTTGTCGGCATTCCGGTTACAACAACACGGAACCGAAGAATGAATAATGATGGTGATAAGTATCACTGCGTCAAGAATTCATAAGAGGTGGTGCAATTCTCATGACATTCTTGACATAAATATGGTAACACTCCAAGGTAGAACAGAGCAAAAGCTGGGTTGGCATTTTGATCCATGGAATACAACTACTTTGACCCAATCCTAGATATGGATAAGGTACTGGAGTTTGTTTCTCCTAGTCATTCTGGAATAGAATGGCTTGACGGACCACAAGAATAGCAGGCATCGATGAACACGATCACACAACTACTCCCGACTATCAGTTGATAGACGAGAGTCAGAAAACAACTAAAGAGGGACAACTCAAGGGAACATATAATTTTCTGAGTTGTGGATGCATAGATTAGTATGTCGAACCAAGTTCAACAGGTTTCTTCCGGATAACCCATGCAGAAAGGTAGAGCTGGCAGAATCACAATTATGAATGGAGAACTCCTCAGGAGTACTCTAATGGTGATCTTTTGGTTCAAAGAACTTCTGCCTTAATGGTTCATGGTATTTGGAAGAAAGAAATACCACGGACCTCGGGAACTATCGCAAAGGTTACTAATATCCTAAAGGAACTAGCAACACTATCAACATGAAGCAAGTAGGGTGAATCTTGGGCTTAAGAACCCAGAAGTAGAATATCTACTACTAAATGGAATCATGGGATGTTTTCGAGGATGGTGGCCAGAATCATCACACTGGAAACAGAAACATTGCTAGATCACTGAGTGGTTGTCGAAGACACCTAGGGTCATAATACTAACTCCAACATACATGTCAAGGCAACGGAGTACCTCAACAGACCGATTAGTGTGCTTAATCTGGCCCAAAGGAACATCGAGAACAGGAAGAAGGGAGTTGCAAATGCATCGGACCATTTAGAAACCTGGGATGACTCGGACATCATAACGGCTGTAAATGCTCAAAAGATTTAAGACATCCTGCAAAAATGGTGGCATAACCACTCAACATCACAATATCAAAGTTTTGAGGCCAGCTACGAACATATGGAAGTAGTAGGAACTGAACTGACGCTTGAACTCAACAATCCTAGGCAACTACGGTTTAGTAACACGTCATCCTGAGAGATAGAAGAGAAGCCTAGTTCTTAACCCCGTAGAAAAGATAAGATGACTCAGATCAGAAGGTCATGAGGATAAGGAGTAAAAGAGCCTTACGTTCCCATCCACAATCAATTCCCTTACATAACTAAAGCATTTCTAGACATGACTTTGACCAGCTTGGCTTGGTAATCCTACAGGCAGTCAGGCTCTGATATCAAAGCTGTCAGGACCCCAATTCTAAGTCACACCGATCTAGCTTGTAACACCTTATATCACTTTGCGGCCTCACGCACGGTATTCCCACGGGTGTCGCCTTACCATGGCCCGGGACCATTTGCGCCTTTTGGTCCATGTATATGATAGTGTTGCTAGCATCCATATGACAGAGAACCCGGGTCGACATGACTAGTCGTGAACCCAAAGTGGCACTAACTTACGGGAACAGGCATACATGAATCAACATCGAGCATGTCGGTCAGCAGCATGTGAATCCGGGCTGTAGCACTGGGCTAACAGGAATCCGGATGTCACCGCGTGACATTTCCCCGAAGGGACAGACACAGGAACGAAGTGAATCACATGCCGGCCAGTCAAGTGCTCCGGAGCAGTAGTGCTGGGCTAGCAGGACTCCGGTGAACCGGGCTGTAGTGGACTACTATGGCTCATGGAAGCACAAGACTACATTTCCCCATAAGAGAGGCTACCAAGGATAAACAACTAGGTCATCGGATCCCACACATACCAAGCATTTCAATCATACACACAATATGCTCGATATGTGTAAATACAACATGGCATCACAACATAACTCTACGACTCAAGTATTTATTCATTAGGCTTCGAGGAGCGAGATATTACAAACATGGGTCCCATGACCCAACAATCATAGAATACAAATCAAAACACATGCGGAAGCTTAACATGTCTGAGTACATACATCTAGAAATGAAAAGGGCTGAGAAGCCTGACTATATACCAGACCCTCCCAAGGGTACAAGATCGTAGCTGAGGTAACAATCTAAACGTCGAAGTCCAAGCGGAACTACTAGTGATACTGACGTCTCTCTGCAAAACATAAATTAAGCAAACGTGAGTACAAATGTACCCAGCAAGACTTACATCAGAACTAGCTACATATGCATCATTATCAACAAAAGGAATGGTGGGGTTTAACTGTAGCAAGCTAGCTTTTGACTCAGTGGCTAACCTGAACTACGACTGCAAGTAACTCTTTTGAGGTGGCGCACACGAGTCCACATATTCACCATTCAATACACCACTATGGATCTGCTCCCGTCTCCCTACGAGAAGGCCATCCATAGCACTCACACTCATCTTGCGATTTTTAGAGTATCCACTTTCACTTGTCTATGAACTATGCAAGGGGTCCAAGTTTCCATATCCGAGGAATCCGGCTATTCGAATAGATAATGATAACCCTGCAGGGGTGTACTTCTTCACACACGCTCCCACCACTTACTGTCGTTTACACGATATGTACTCGGCAACCTTCAAGCGGAAGCCCAACGAGGGTGTTGGCCACAGCCTACCTAAACACCTAAGTCTCTAGTCCAGGTTTATCGCCTATTCAGGTTCCATCCGCAGGGTGTCCGGCCGAGGTTTCCACATACGGCCCTGAACGATGTGAACAGGGTTCCCGAGACACCAAACGGGCGCCCGGTACACCGTGCCACGGTGTATCTAGCACAACATAGCCCACCCCTAGGGTTAGCGCTACGCACAGCCGCCAACACATAACCTACAAACACCAGAAACTAGTTGCAACTCCTGGACAGAGTACTAGGGTGATTAAGAAGCCGAGAGGGTCAATTAAGGATCCCAATGAGTGGTAGTAGTTGTTCATGGATCACAGACACAGAACTCAGTTCCTGAGGACAGCTGCAATGAGACAACCCACCATGTACTCCTACATGGCCTCTCACCGCTACCTTTACCAAATCATGTTCACACACTTAGCTCACACACAGTAGGACATGTTCACACACCTCCGATTCATCTTCGATGAATCAGACCCGACACAACTCTATGCAATAGCAGGCATGACAAACAAGCATGAATGAGTAGGCAGATCAGGGCTCAAACAACTCCTACTCATGCTAGTGGGTTTCATCTATTTACTATGGCAATGACAGGTCACGCAGAGGATAAGGGGTTCAACTACCGCAGTAAGTAACAGATGAATCGTTGTTGTCCTAATGCAGTAAAAGAGAGCCGGAGCGAGAGAGTGGGATTGTATCGGAAAGAACAAGGGAGGTTTGCTTGCCTGGCACTTCTGAAGATATCATTGGGTCTTCATTAGTGTCAACGATCACAGCGTCGGTACAACGTCTATCGAGAGGGGACAAATACCGGCAACAGAGAAAGAAACACAATCAATACAATGCACAATATGATGCATGATCATGACATGTCAATATGCTGTGGTTTGAGCTAATGCAACTAGCAACATGTTAAATGGAGTTGGTTTGAACCCTAGGTTCAAATTCAAACTCCATATGTGAGAGTTTAAATTCTATTTATGTGAATTGGCCTAAACATCAGCCATAAGTTGTTCTAACATGCATGAAAGTAGCATAAATGGATAGATTGGATTTTTCTGATAATTTTTCATATATAAATTATTTCATTTGGAGTTACGGTTGAATTTCTATGATTTTTGGAAGTTTTGGACATTTTCTGAATTAAATAAATCATTTCTGATTTATTTAAAATCCAGAAAGCATTACTGCATCAGCCTGACGTCGGAATGATGTCATCAAGTCAACAGCGTCAGCCCAGGTCAAACCTGACGCTGGGACCCACTGGTCAGTGACTAGGCTAATTAACAGAGATTGTTATTGCTAATTTAATCCTAACTAAAGTGTTAGTGGGGCATGGGCCCACATGTTAGTAGCTAAGCTAAATTAGCTAGGATTAGTTAATACTAATCTAGGTTAGTTAGTAGGGCGGCCCCACCTATCATTGAGCCAGGGGAGGTCAAACCCCCTGGTCAACTAGGACTAACGCGCCGGCGTTTAGCCGCTGGCGGCAGCAGACGCGGCGGAGGGCGCGGGATTGCTCCTCCAGCGCCCAATCGAGCAGCGGAGGGAACACGCGGGGAGCTGGGGCACGCGCGGGGAGCTAGGGCTCGCCCGCATCCAGGGCGGCATGCGGCAGCAGCGGGGACGGCCGGAGCTCACCGGAAACGAGCTCGAGCCGGCGCCGACGTTCGGGAGTTTGTGGCTACGGGGCTGCAGTGGCCGTGGTAGCGCGTTCATGGCACCTACAGCAGCTACGCGAGGCGGCGAGCATGTTGGACACGACGCCCGGGCCATTTGGTTGCCGGGGCCACGTCGGCGGCGGGCACAAGCGGCGGCGGGTGCGGTCAAGCTTGGAGCGGTCGCTGCAGCACGCGGGGAAGAGAACGGAGAGGGGGGAACGGCCAGTAGCTCACCACGGTCACGACGAGTGGGTCGGCGAGGTCGGGGAGGAGCTGATGAAGACGGGAGGTCGCCGGCGATCTCGGCGGCCGAACGATGAAGACAAGGTCGAGGGCGGCGTTTTGGGGCGTCCGGCGTCGAGCGAGTCTACGAGGAGGACGAGTGCGTCGAGGCGGAGGTCATGGACATGTCGACGAGGCACGGTAGGGCCGGTGGCTGCGGCGTTACGACGGCGCGGCCGTGGCTGTGCTCGGGCTAGAGAGGGAGAGGAAGCAGAGGAGGGGGAAGAGGTCGGGAGAGAGTGAGAGAGTTCCAGGGGGTGGCGTGGTGCGTGTAGAGAAGGCCAGGGCAATCAGGGAGGCAGGAGGTGGCGAGGCGCGTGCGTGTGCGCCGCGGGCACACGCCCTCCTGCCCACTGGCAGGAGGTGGAAGACGACAGGGAGGTGGAGGTGGGCTGGGCTGGCTCTGCCCGGCTGAGCCGCTACAGTGGTGGGCCGGTTGGCCCACCAGGTAGGTTATCCCTCTTTCTCTTTTAATTTTGTTTTCTATTATTCAGTAGTCTTTAGGGCTTTATTAAAAATACTTAGACACTTCCAAAAATCACCAAACTGCTCATGCTCACTGTATGGAATAAACCCAACATGGAACATTTTAGTTTAGGATTATTTGGACATTATTTCTTATATATCAGAAATAATTCCAACCCAAATATATTATTGATTTAAATCAAAGGCCCAAATAAATTATTTCTGTGACTCCAAAAATATTGGTTTGAATTTCACCTCATGCCAATATTATCACAGAATAACAGGAATATTTTCTTGGACCCATTTGATGAGATTTAAATGTTGGTTATTTTTAGAGGTTTTCTGAGGCTCGGAAAATTCCTCAATTCAAAAATTGAATTTAAACATGATGCAGCAACCAAACTAGTCCAAGGCCAGGGTAAAGCTAGGGCTGTGACATAATGGTCATGCACGTGTTGACCAAGCACTCCCTCTACTCTACTCAACGCAAGTACTGTATAAAATCAAGTTATGGGACAAAGCCAACAACCGTTCGTTTTTTCAGGCTATCGACTTAGGCTTTGTAGTCCAGGTTGCCAGCTCGAATCTCGTCTTTCAGATTTGTTAGTTTTAGGTCCAAATTTGATTAATGACAAGTGGGACCCCCGTGTGTTGTTCCGATATTTCAGTGTAGGATGGTTTTTTTGAACAAACACTTTGCGCGGTTAGACAAGTAACGACATGAGTTACACGTTTTTTGCAAGTTTACGAACAAAAATGACAGCGGCATAGAATATCACATCCACCCCGCAGCTTAGATACTATGGTGATACGAGTTTTTACACCATTGGAAGTGAGATCCAATGGCTTGGGAGTAGCCTTTGTAATTATGCGCAATTTCCTAACTCTCCAAAGATTTTTTTGCAAATAAAACATTCAGGCCTCGTGTGTGCCGCTACATCTTCGATCCAACGGCTCCCCGGTGCTCATATTAGGTGCTCCCCGTAGCTTAATTACCCGCTACGGTGATTGGAGTAGTTGTGGGCTGAATGCTACGAAAATATAATCTAAACCGACCGGAATAAATGCCTACACAAATTAATCCAAGGTTGGAGTGCCCCTCGCAATGTAAATAGCTCCGGCTTTGCGAGGGATGGAGAGGTAGTAGCTTCAACGCGTGGAAGATACTGTGTGAGAAAGCGAGGTCGATCGAGAGACATATAGATAGAGAGACAAAGTGAGTGTGGTCCGACATTCATTGAACAAATATATATGCTCTGGAGAGATATTGTCCGATTGAGCTTTTTGGCAAGGGTGAGGGCTGTAAGATAGAGCTTGAGAGATGATCCAGTCACAGACGTGTAGATATATTTTGTGCGTGAGAGGAAGCAAGGTCAACCGATCACATAGGGTCGCCGTGCGATCGAAAGAGTGAGACGGGTTGGAGAGAGTGACCTAGATAGACGATGTGCGTGAGAGAGTATACAATGTGAATAGGTCGAATTGGGCTCAACATGGTGATATATCGTTTTTGTCCGAGAAAGAGCGAGGTCAATCGAGACATATGGAGAGAGAGAGAGAGAGAAAGATTGAGTGAGCGTGGCCCACCATGAGGTCAAAAGAGTGGTGGCGGCTTGGATGGACTGACCTAGATAGACAATCTGCGTGAGAGAGTATAGAGTGTGTCGATCAAGGCCCGAACAGGGAGATATATCATTTGTGTGTGAAAGAAAACGAGGTTAAACAAGACTCGGATAAAGAGAGCGAGATTGAGCGAGTGTGGCCCGCCGTGTTGAAGAAAGAGTGAGACAGTCTCGAGGGAGTGACCTAGATATACAACGTGCGTGCGTGCGCATGCATGAGAGGTTGGGGGCTAGATAGGCAATGCATGTATTTAGCGCGAGAGGGTGAGAGGGAGAGGGGGGAGAGAGAGAGCTCGGCATGGGGTGCAATGGCGGGTGTGTGAGGTAAATACATTTGGTAACAGAGTGGAAAAAGGGGTTGTGTAGTTGAGAGACTAAGAGATCAAAACATGGAGAGAAAGAATGAACGTGTGTTGGAAACCGATAGCTTCCTAAGGTGGTTAGGAGAGGAAGATTGACCGATACAGGAAGTATGTAGG
>NC_041382.1:682525117-682585384 GCF_002162155.2 Triticum dicoccoides
TACGAGACTTAATATCGGTGTTTCAATTCGGTTTACATTGTGAGATTTGAACCGAGGACCAGGCATGCGGGTAATTATTTTGAATTCGTGCCATACTAAGATTCAAAAAGTTGACATTGACTCAGTTTGTTGTGCTATTTTGTAGGTCATATGTTTGAATCCATCCAAAAGTTTTCTCACTACCATGGTGTTCATCATATACATATGAATTTGTATTAAAAAAGTAGCATGGATACAGTGAAATGCGAAATTCACGTTAGAGTTGGAGATCGCTACGTGACACACACTCTAATTCAAATAACTAACTACGTGACACACACTCTAATTCAAATAACTAATTATGTGACACACACTCTAATCCATGTTAGCGTGGGTACCGTTTCGATTTTTTTTCAAATAACTCCTCATTAATTAATTTATAGTACTTCCTCTGCTTTTATAAGACCGTGAAGACATTTCAGACAATGAGCAAAATAGTTCATTTCAAGTTGTCTGCAACGACTTACAAAAGTGAACGGATGGAGTATCTCGTTTCGAATGACTAATTATTGCAAGGAAAACACGGGCATGGTAATACATACAGATTCGTTTGCAAATGAAAGAAGATTCATTTGCATTCTCAAATGTAGGCGCACCAGGCAAACCAGGGTCGTGTCGGGGTGGACGCTGCTTCGGTGCCTTCAAGGAAACTGCCTTTGGGTCACTGACATGTGGGCCAGCCACCTGTTGGGCCCATATGTCATGGACACAAAGGCAGGTGCCTTAAGGCACCGAAGCATAGTCCTGTCGGGGTGGTCGCGTGTGTCGGACGGACGCGTAGCACCCAGCCACCCACCCCCCCCCAAAAAAAAGGACAACGACAATATAAGTTCGCGCTTCCACATTTCGGATTAAAATATCTGGCGGCCCCAATTCCAGCCCTAAAAACTCTCTCTTCTCCACCATCCCCTTCGCGCCCAGATTTCTCAAATCCCTAATTCGCCGCCAACCCTTGAATCGCCCCTCATCTCGTCTCTTTCCCCACCGCTCCCCACCTCTGTGTCGGATGACGACGACGAAGACGATGGTCGCGCTTCACCACCGCACCGGAGCTACCTCATCTACACCCTCGTCCACCGCACCGGGTGGTCCACCGACAACGTCGGCCGCCGCAACCAACGTGCCTCACAAACACCGAGTTCCACCGCATCAAGTGCGCTTCACCGACGCCGTCTCCCAGCTCACCGGGGCTACTTCACCGAGCACATCGTCGCACCTCCGCCCCCCGAGGCCATTGGGGCTTCACCAACGGTCTCGCCCACCGCATCGTAGCGCTCCGCTGCCACTCAAGATCTGCATCCGTGTGCGGCCAGCCAACGCCAGCGCATCACCCTCAAGGGCTCTGAAGTGACCCGCACTCTAGCTAGGCGAGCATGCCCAAACGCCGGCCCGAACTAGGTATCCACACATCACTCCCTTGTGCACTGTTTCGATGATGTTTGGATATCCTTTCACTGCTCTCTTAGCTTAGACGCCTATGCAACTCTGACCTTAACTCCTATTTCTTCTGGAGATATCATCTGAAACAAGAAATCCATATTTTAGCGAAGCATGACGGCGCTACGGGATCTGGTACACATCCTGCACACCCGTATAACCTTGTAAGTATCTGTCCTCCGGTACAACATCAAGGTCGATTCCTCTTATTTGATCAACCATTCGCCATGTCAAAAATGCAAAGGGGGATGCAAGGAGCACAAGGCCTGCACATCCAAGCAAGTGGTAACATGGACCTGTACATGGAACATCCGAACCGCAAGCAGAGCTGCAGTGAGCCTGTACAACGAGCTAGCGTAAGTCCCTGCATTTTATTTAATTTGTACTGGCATTCGTGTATGATTTGTGTGCAGTGGCTAATCCATGAATTCAAGTTACCAGGGGCGAACATTTAATTTAAAAAATACGAAGGCACTTGCACTCCGGAAATCAACATAACTTGAGAAATGTGAAGCTACATGCACTTTGAAAACCAGCTAATGATCCAAAGTAGTTCAGATTATAAACACTAAATGATGCAAGCACCAAAAAACACAAAATGCAACATGGTGTACAAGGACTACAAACATGGTCTGTACCTGCTTGAATTATTTGTTCTCTGGCTAAAAATATCGAAGTGTAATTGCACGTATAACCAGTGCGCAAACTGCATATCAATATATCTATCCTGCACAAGTATGCCAATAGTTTCAAACAACAGATTAGAAAAGTATTTATGCTATGTTGTCATGATACGGGGACTTTCTGGTAGATGGCCTCGACGTTTCCTCAAGCTATGAAAATGCACTATAATTTGCTTGTCATCAATGCCTGCAAATCTCTGTCTCTCTCAACATAGTAGATCATCATTCTCTCCCTAATAATAAAGCACGGATTGAGTCTCCGGGTTCACTGTCGGCGTTTTTACAAAACAATCCCTGTTGTTCAGGGTATTCAACCCGCAGTGAACGAAATAAGTCAACCCAAAACGTACAAGCGACAGAAAAGAAGAAAACGAGCTGAACCAGCCGCACCACCCACGATCCAATCCCATCTTCCACCTCTAGCGCGCCTCACCCCAGCCCGCCGCCGGTCCCAGTCCCGCCGCTGCGCGCTGCCGCCCCTCTCCCTCCCCGACCTGCCGACGCCGCAGCACCTCCCATCTCCTTCTCCTTCCCAACCCAACGGACGTCCAGAGGAGGAGGAGTTGCCTTCTCCCACCATTCCCTACAGCAGCGAGCCCCTACAACGGAGACGGCGCCATCTCGACATGCACGCCCCCAATCTGGACGGTGGAGCAGAAGCCCGCGCTCCTCCTCCCCACCACGGCACATCCTCTCCAGGTCGCCGGACCCGGCTGAGATCCCTGCCGGCCGTGGTACCACCAAAGAGCGATGAATTTGCAGTCTTTGTTCTTCATACCAAAAGTTTGATCAGTTATATTTTTGTATGTATGATACTTGCATCCTTAACCACATGGTTTACTAATGGGAGTGTGGCTATGCTGACAAGTCCTCTCTATTTTATTTTTACTTTTCATGATTAGTAAAATCCTTGTAGCAGGTAGTCTTGGAACGATTTTGCGCCTGTAATATCTACAATGCTGATTCTAGATTGCTCCGCTAAGAGTGCAGTTGAGCATGGCTTGGGTGCTGATCTTGTTTGTCATTGATGCGTGCTAAATAGTAACTGAACCTGTTAAATTTTGTAAGGATGCAGAAAACAGACACATATATCTGCTATCTTGTGTTATTCTTGGTACTTTGAGGCCTCACAGTGTGGTTCATGTCTATCATACATCGCTCCATGTGAATTTCTCGTCAATATAGAATGTTTGGTGATATAATCAGGTTACTTGCTTGCGATATATCATGTTTCTCTCTTTCTAAAATGAATCTTGGTGGTCTCATAATATTTTCAAGCGAATGTCGTTAGTAATAGAGGCAATCCTCACATGATAACATTGCTTGTTGTTGTATATAGGCTTGTAGGCATTTTGTTGTGGCATATATGGTTCTACCGGATCCCACCTTCTTCGACGACGTCATCGACGCTGTCACCAACAAGTACGGCTGGGACCGCGGCGCCCAGGTCTGGGTCTGGCCGCTTGACGCCGAGGGCGTGCTCGTCGGCGCTGTGCAGCACTACGAGTTCCGCACCCACGCGGGGGGCGCCATGGTCTAGCTGGCGAGAGCCTCCGATGAGGCCGTCGAGTGAGAGCCGCCCTGAAGCCCCTGCGGTGGAGGAGGTGGTTGGGCCCAATAGGGTCTACTTCGTCGACGGCGATGGCACCCTGGCGTTCGGCTCCGGCGTCAGGGACCTGGACATGGTAGGACCGTTCGAGCTGGTTTGGTGGATCTCGTGCTGATGCATGATTGGGCTGGCCGCCTTCGTGGCCCTAGCGAGCTCGCCAGCCGCTGCCGAAGAACCAAATCCCCGAGCTCGACGAGCTAGCTAGCCATCCTGGATGCCTTGCCGAGAAACCTTGCAATGGCCTATGAGCCCCGCTGGCACCTCACTAGCCGCCATTGGAGCCGAGCAGGTAGGAGGACGAGGACGAGGATAGTGCATACAACGAAGGTGTTCCAGGGGATAATGAGGAGTTCCAGCAACGCAACCCATGGTCCCTCCGGCTGGAGAATAAATTACAGTGGTGTTTTATGGGATGTGGCCTATTGCTGGTTTAATTAGCTGGGTCTGTACAGTTTAGGCCAGGAAGAGAAGCCAGCAGGATGCTCATCATTTGCCACATCCATCTCTGCTGAATTATGTTCATCCTTTTCAGTTCATCTTTGAAATGTTGGTCCATTTTCTTTCTGCAGGATGCGTCAAAAAAATCGAAGGCAGCAGCTCAAAAAGATGAAATTTGTAAGTCCATTGCCATGTTGAGGTCTGTTACCCTTCAACTTATAGACATATATACTCAGTTATTGTCGAAATCTATCTCATTGAAACCTACTGTACAATCCAAATTATCAGTTTTTGTTCGAGTGGGAGTCAAAGAACAAAGCTCCAATATCCACTTAGATAGCAGTGCTGGTCATTTACATCGCAATCTGCACTTACTTGTGATCAACGGAGACTGGCGTGAATTTCCCCTAAAATAGATCCATGTCTGTATCATTATATATAACTCATTTTAGGAATATGCACCTACATATGTTCCCGGACAAGTGGAGCCCATGTTAAGATTAAGCATATCTTTCACACTGCAAATTTCCTTTAGTATGTGTCTTTATCAGGCTCACTATTGGGAAGCCCTGTTAGTCATGCACCATACTATATCTTGAATGAGGTGAAAAGATAATAGTCTATTTTTGCAGTCCTTAAGAAAGACTCTTTTTGATTATGTACAAAACTACAGATAATAAATTCAAGAGGATTTAGTGAGTTAATTGTGCCCATGAGAGGTTATCTTGATGTTAGACTTGGTGTAGAATGTTGCATGTCACATGACCTATATATATCAATAAAGACATATATTGAGATGTTATTACCAGGATGTCTATTCTGCTCTTTATCGAAAAAAGGATATCTATTCTGCTACTATCTTCATATTATTACTCTTTCATAGAAAACTTATACTTAACTTGGGTATTGAGGGGTTGTAATGGTAATGGAAGTCTGCTGCATTTTTCCTATCAACCTTCGACCATCATTACTAATTTTTTTGTTTTTCTTGCTGTTATCGTCAGTTTGTGCAGAGACCAGTTTGTTGTCAAACCTATGATGTGGTTTGACCAATTAGGCCAGGATCTGAGAATCACATGAGCTGGTGTAGACTGTAAACTCTGAACCTAAGCGAATTTGTTTATTGCAGTTTGCAAGTGCGTTGCTGGTGATGTTTTTCTTTGAGGTGGAAAAAGGAGTATTACTTCTCAGTGATAGATGTACAATCAGCTGCTAAGAATTCAGTTACAACGATAGGAAGACCCTCTAGCCACATATCAGCACAGTGACTCACCCTTGAGAAATTTTCGAATGCATCAGCACATCTATTTTGTTCTCTTTTAAGCAGAATAATAGAAAACTCCTTACTCCCAGTAAGTAGGTAGCTCGCGAACTTCAGCTACCAAGTGCCCCATCGTAGAGTGATCCTTCTCCTTACTTTCCGGGGCCAGTTTGTTGCTTCAAATATGTCTGCAACCTCTCTTCCTCCCCAACTCGCTTTGGCTGCTTTGGTAACCTACAGTTCATCTCTTTGGACATATTTATTGGCAGCATTGTTTCTTACTAGAGACACCCAGATCCATGCCAAGCAACATATCCTCCAGGACAGAGATTAAAGGTTCTGAATTATAGTGCTATGCATTAGAGATACATTCATGTGTATGACTGACAGTAACATTAGCAACTGTTGTATGTTGTTTTTTCTAGGGAATCGAGAATTATGCAAGAGTTGCTTCTTACAGTTTATCCCTTTGGATTTAATATATAACTTACATTTTTCCTAGGGGAAAGAAATGAGTTCAGATATAACTACTTATGACATGCATGTAACCTCAGTAGATGCATTTTTTGCATACATTCATGGTTTATCTACAGGCCTAATAGTATATTGTACATTGGTGGACAGAACATGCAATACCTACAGTGATATAGATTGGTGACCAGAACAGAGTATCCATCATATCATCTTAATTTTGTATTTGGTTAGCACACACTACACTACCAAGCAGTGGCGGAGCTACACCAGAATGCTTGGGGGGCTGGAACACAAAATGTGAAAATTTAAGGGGGCAAAATGCTAATTTTTCTTCCAACTAAGCACTCTACTTAATATTTCCTTCACAAAATTGTCCAAGGCTGGGGGGCCACAGCCCCTCCAGCAATACACTAAACTCCGCCAGTGCTACCAAGTAGCCCAAAATTCCAAACTCATATCTGTATAGTTGGTGATCATGTAGATGCGTGTAGGTAACTAGGTATGCTAGGTGAGTACTCACAAGTGCTTGCAAGAGTGGATGAATTAGTGCAGATCTTTGATACATATAATTTTTGGAGGCACAACGGTTACATGTTACTCATGTCCTAATTTAAAAGAAGTATGTACTATTAATTTATTTCTCAGGTGCTTTATGAAGTTTTTGGTAGTTCACTGTATCATGAGGACATAGTATTTGACATGCGTCATGGATCATCTCACCCCTAACCAGTGAACAAGTCAGAAGTATTTGAGGAAATTACCCCGAGTTGTTGTTTGATAAATTAGTTCCCAATTCTCATTTTGTTTTGATCTAAATCCTGAGCCCTACACTCTGAGAACTCAGCAGTACTATTTCATTGGTGACAAATTAAACTCAGCAGTACTGTTGAGAGAGTAATGCTCCTTTGTGAATCTAGCTTGCAGCAAGTAGCAATTTAAATTGATGCAAGCAAGTAGTAACCATAAAAAGACGATCCTGATTATGTAGTATGTGTTGTATATTACACTTCTTTTTTGCTACAGGTTCTATTAATTTTGTGTGACATATAGTGCTCCTGGTACTGCCTTCTTATTTATTTTATGTTAATTTGACATAGATAGTTTGATAAGAAAAGTAGCTTTTTATATTGAGAGCTGAGTGGAAGCCGGGACTAACTAGTCAGAAATCGTAGGCCGTAGTGTGTGACTAAGCCAAGCTCCAACTGGCCCGCCACGGGCGCAGACGCGGAGCACCACATCACCCAAAGAGGCAGGACCTCATAGACGGCAATGAGGAACGACAACCGGAGAAAGTTGCGCCATTGTCCAGGTCGACACCACAACAGAAACACGAAGGGACGGTGTTGATCGCAACGGCGAGGCGGCATGGCAAAGCGTAGCCGGGGATTAACACAAAAGAAAATGGCGAATCTACACCGGTGGAGAGTGCCGCGTGAGTGGGCGGCCGGCGATTGGGAAAGGCGGCCGGTGGTGATGTTTACTAGGATAGTGAGATGAGGAACCGGAAGAGAGATAGTGCATGCACTTCTAGTCTCACCAGAAAGGTGTATTCTTTTTCTGAGAGCGTGTGTGTTGTGTAGGCCAAGTCCTTACATTTGGGGCAAGCCCAAATAGAGTAAAAACAATTACAAATAAAATATAATTTTTCAAAATCAAACATGTTAGTCATAAAAAATGATTTAAAATTTTCAAATAATGTTCTAAAAAATTGCAAAAAATACATAAAAAAGAAATCATGTTATTCTGAACAACAACAAGTGAATGACTATTCTGTGCATCACTACTTTGTCATCAGATGAAAGTGTGAGAGGAAAGTGCGGAGCTGTAGTACATCCCGATGAACGATGTTAGGGAGGTTATACTCAGGGTTACCTTATTTCTGATGTTTGTCAAAATTGGATGTGTGAAGTGTTGTGGAATGGCATGTTGAGCAGGTTCTGTTAATTTTATCGTCCGGTGCAACACACGGGCACTTGTCCTAGTAGACACTAAATCCTTCAATGAGCTTGCAAAATACTTGCATTAGATCCCTCATTAGACACTATATGTTCATCACCAGGAGCATGTAAAATATTTGCATCAAATCCTTCATTAGCAGTCTGTTCATTAGACACTTCAGGCTCAAGAACAACATGAGCTTGTATGTTTGCACCGGAAACTTGATTAGATATATCAGATTCAGTCAGTTCAGTATTGATTGGGGGAGTTATAAAATAAGTAGAAATTGGTTTCATTTTCTCATAGATTCCCTACATACAAGCAATTTTACAACACCGTCAGGTTTAACTATTGGCCAAAAATTGAAGAGTTGAATTAGATATAATCAGGGATGTGATGTACCTGCTCGTTGCGCATGCTACTCTTGCAAGCTGCGACTGTCCGTTTGCGCAAGCTCGATGCCATGCCCGTGTTGCTGCCGCTGCCTCCCACGCAGGCTACACCCAGGGTTGGATCTTCATCTTCTTGTCCTTCCGTTCGCTTGAAGCCCGGCAACCGCCCTCCAACGAGGGCGTGAGGAAGTGTTGTGTCAGTCTGTCCAGCGACGGCTAGGTTAGGAGCGAACTAGACTGGAGGTTGGAGCAAATGAATTGGGATTTTTTCTGCTGTCGATCGATATGGGAGGCGCTCGTTTGGGCCGCGAGCCTGCTATAGGGCCTACATTGCACTTATGTTATTGGCCCATCCAGATTGAAACATTTTTCTTCATTTTTTACATTGTCTGCTCGTGCGTTGGGACGAACAAAACTAACGTGGGCCAACCTGGACGACTCAAACTAGGTGCACACTTTCCAGCCACCTGAGGCGGCCGCCCATACCAGCCCCTATGGTGGCGTCGCCCCTTTTTGCGTGTATAATTGGATAGTGAAAAATATTCTAGTGGCGCTTTTGATTTACCCACAGAATAGTTGAATTTCTTGTTTCTATGAACTGAATTCGCCAATAATGTGAAGGATGCCAGTCTTTTCATCCTATTGTAGATTGCTTAGATCTCGATATGCTAAAAGTAATCACATAAAAAATACAGTAAAAGCTAGTGTGATGTGTTTGGCTACAACTAGTCTGACTACACGTCCTCATATAACATATCAAGGATGCACCATCTTACCAGATTAACCATTCGACTTACCCATGCAGTGTGGGAAGAAAGAAGTAATGGGACTGCGTATCCAAGCAATTGCTGCCATGGACTCCTTCGTACAACCTTGTAAGCGAAAAAAAAGTTGCAGTGTGCCTGTACAAAGAACTAGCGTAAGTTCAGTTACCTGCTTCTCGGAATTTTAGTTAGCCACTTATTGCAAAATTGTTCAATTGCGTTGCTTGGCTTAATTTAGTTTGCTACTGATTACATAATGGCACAGCCTGTTAATCATATTGTAGACTGCACCTATCTATGTGTTTGATACTTACTGTTAAGAATTACATGTTTGCCTTAACTTAAATATCTACTTGTTTGTTTAACTGCTTTGCTGCTGCAGCAGCGGTTTACAATGATGTTAATAACTACTTTTCAGCTTCCAATTGAAACTCTTTAATTCCTTGTTTGTTTAACTGGTTTGCTGTTATAACTCCCAGTTGAGATGTTTTGCTAACTTCAACTTTTCTGAATCCAACCGGAACTTTAATGGCAAAACATGTTAGCCCAAGATCAAAGAGCGAGGTTCCCATGGACGTTGCATCATCCCACAGCAGTGGCACCGGCCCAATCATGCATTATGAATTGCCAGCTGCTGATGCTCTAGAGGCTAAACTAGTGGTAGAAAAAGATTCTGCTTCCGCACTTAGAGATGAAGTTGACATGTTGAGGAAGCAAACAACACAATCACAAGCAGTACTCAAGACAACCATTAAATATTTGGTGGATTTCAAAACGAAGCAAGCTGAGACTGACCAGATTGTTAAGGTCCTGAAGGAAAAATGGAAATTAAATTCCTACTTGGTAAATCATAGGTGAAATGTTCTTTCCATAGTTGAATAACCTTTGTGTTGTCTGTTCATGTAATCAATCAAACCATTTGTTTTAGAGATCATGTAATAATTGTTTTTTTTGTTTTTTTGTTTGTAATTTTATTTGAGCATAAGTCTGTATTAATTGATAAGACCCGGAGACATTTCATTTGGATTGATGTGCCAGACCTATAAATATGCCAATCGGGCTGAATGTGCATTCAGCAATAGTAGTATAGATGGACCATAAGTGGTACGCATCGGAAAGGGCCAAGATGCTAGCTAAAAAAGGATGTTGTTGTAGCCAAAAAAAGTACAGCGGCCTGGCTTATGTATGTTAGTTGATATTATTGATCCATATACTCTATAAGTGTTTATATGTCTGTTAGTTCCGTACATTCTTGGTTAATTGACTCGGTATTTGAATCTTGATACATCGCTTGTGTACATATCTAAATGGGAGTACACATTATGCTGCGTGTGACATTTGAGTTGGACATGAAGTGTTCCAAATATTCGAATTCACCTTAAACTGGATTCTAGTTTCTGAATTTGAGTATCAGCATTTGTAAACCATATTCATATATGACAATGGAATACATCTTTGTCGTCCTTTTGAAGATATATAAAAACACATAGAATGATTTATAAAGATTCATATAGGAATACAAAATGGATTTGAATTTAGTTGCCAGGGTAAACGTGGATGCTTATTGTCCCAAAATTCGAAAGAAACAACAAAATGTCCACTCCCACATCGGCTGCTCGAAGCCAAGTGTTTGGGAGATGGAAATTATTGTCTACCCATTACACGGACAATCCATCCGCCCGATTTCCACTGCTCTCAATAGGGGTAGGTTAGTAACTTCAATTAGACGTGACACGACCGCCTCTGAGCCCATTGCGACACGGTGGGCGTCAAACATGGGCGGCAAAACTCATTTGATTCAAGCTCGTCTGAAAGACCTCTGTTTCTCCCTCCATTCCCCATTCATACACGGTGGGCGGCAAAACACCCTCTTCTCGTCCGAAATAGATGTAGGCTAATATTTTAAATAGGGGCAGATGTGTAACTTCCATCAGACGTGACACAACCGCCCTACCTGTCAGCCCCGTTCATACACCGTGGGCGTGAACCGTGGGCGGCAAAACACCCTCTCCTCGCCCGAAATAGTTACCGGCAAATATTTGGGAGATGTGAGATTACCGTCCTATCCCCAACCGACCAGACGTCCAAATTTGAAACGGGGGATAAGTTCATAACTTTCCCATATTTCAGACAAGCGCGTCCCAAAAACATGGTTCCCCGTACCTCTCCATCCATTTTCCCATTCATACACCGTCCGCGCTAGAACACCCCATTCCCACACCAGCCTCCGTTCACCACCCCATCCATCGCGGCCGTCCTCCACCACATCCATCGTCACCATCCTCCACCATGCCGGAGCGCCTACCAAGACTGCGTCGTCCACTGCTAGAGATGGACGTTTCTCATCCACGGCGACGGACCAATAGCCTTGCATCACATCCTCTCGCTTCATCGGCGTCGTTGTCCTCTTTGTCGGGGCCGCTCACACGACCTTCTCTTCCACCATAATGCGACTTATCCCCCGATGCACCCGTCTACCATTGCAGATCTGCTTCAACGCCACCGATAGCCATCCCACCCCCGATGCCTACACGACGCCGCAAGAGAGGTGGTACTTCATATCTCCTCAACTTTTTGATCTCAACCGGAAAATAGATCTTAACTTGGTTACTCTACTTTCTTTTCAGCTCTTAGAATTTAGTTCTTAGTTCGAAGCAAACAATGGATGCTAAATATCATTTCTCCGGTTTGCAGCTTCAAATCTGCCATGGCACAGCCATAATACGGTTTAATTGATCATGCTTAGGGTTTAATTGATCATGTTGGTTCCGTGGTGGTTTCTTTAATAGAAATCAGAGGGGAAACCCTCTTTTGCTAAAAATATATATGCTTAGAGTTTCCCCCTTTTATGATCACTATACGATCAGAATACATGCTTCGTGTCATAATAACACTGCTCCACCCATCAAGCTAAACAAGCTTAGTTGTTCAAATATGAATCTGATATTATTAAAACAGAGTTGTTTAATTGGTCAACTAAATGTTCCAAAATTAGTTTCGAAAATGCATGTTCGCCGCTCGGGTGTGTATCTTTGTGTGTGATCTGGTCAGCACGGTTGGGGAGGTGAACTGTGCATATGCAGGGGTTTATAGGGAGACACTCTCCGAGTTGAAACCGCAATGCATTCCATAGATAATCTGACTACTTTTTATGTTTTCATGAATCTCAGATTCTGAACAGCATCATAATGATTATGAGCTTGCGCGCATGAAAAGAATAAAGCAGAACAATGCCATGGCTGTCAAACTTGTCATTAAGGGACTGAAATCAAGTCTGGATGCAATGCAATGCAAACAATCTCCACCTATAGATTCATGCTCAGAATATGATCCTAACAGTGATTCTGAGCTAGAGGGAGACCTAAGTCAATGTAGCTCCCTAGTGGAGGAGTCAGAGGAAGATGCCCTATCTTATTCACCCATCAAGGTACTTGCTCTAACTTTCCAAGGTTACATTGCTCGCACATATCTTGCAACTGATGCTTTGCATTGCTTCTACTTTGTTGAACTTCCATTAGCTTAGTTTACACATCGTGTGTGTGAATACGCCCTGCCTATCATTTTCAGTACATATTCCATCTGTGATCATACCATATTTATCCATTCAAATGTTGTTCTTGTGTATGCTGATCGTGGAGGAGCACAAGCAAAGTATTTGGAAAAGGTAGTGGCACCTGATAAATCAAATAGCCCATTAGGTGTAGTTACAATATCACCTGACCCACAAAATACCCCAACTCTAGCAGACTCTAACCCTACTACACTGGTCATTTCTGATGCCCCAACTCAGCAGACCCCAACTGCAGCAAACAGTATGATCATGCTGGTTGACATAGCACCAGCTGTACGACGCAAAACCCCCATTCCAGCAAAGAGTACACCAAATCCAGTTGTCAAATCCCTTTTCGAACCACAGAGAGCCCCAATTGCAGCAAACAGGACCCATGTTCCATTTCTTCCCAGTTTAGAAGACGAAGCTTATGTTGTTGTCAGGAACTTTGTGCGCATCTTTCCTTCATGGAAAGATTATACCGCAGACACAGAACAATTTCCAGTCTTCCTCCGCAACTTACGTGTAAGTAATGTACTAATGTTATTCATGGTCATTACTGCATATGTTTCTGCTGACAGAAGACACAAGATTTCATTCTTTTAAATAGGCGAGGTGCAAACTGGATTGTGATGACAAGCAAGGGTTGGTTGCGCTTTTCAAGCACTCGTTGATGAAGTATCGTTCCTACCTGAGGCAAGCGCACTTCGATGGCAAGCCTTTGAATGAAATTTCTGTAAAGTCTCCAGTGCTACAATTATCCGATGGCGACTGGAATAATCTTGTTACACATTGGTCTCGGCTGCAGCGTAAGGTACTGTCTATGATATCACATCACAATTTGAACTACATTTCTGCATTTGCCTTAATGTCTCACTTGTATGAAAACTGTTAGTAGAAGAACATTCGTTCTCAAGGGACCACAGAATCTCGCAACTATACTGCACACTGCATTGCTCTTGTGAGTACCTCTTGCCCTGTATGACCATACTTACTATCATAGCTGTTTGATTATGTAGCATCACTGCACATGTTAGCCTCGTAATCGTCCATTTGGTGGACATTATAAGATATGTATGGACTCTTACATAAATTTAGAACCAACCCAATGCTTTTGAAGAGGTTTAGCTCTGCAGTCCTCTTGTAAGGATTGAACATGGTCTGTCACTGTACTTACATTAACAGCTACTCCCTCCGTCCCAAAATATAAGAACATGTTGTACAGTACACCAGTGTTCAAAACACTCTTGTATTATGGGAAGAGGGATTGGTTCATTTTGTAGCATTCTGCATCTTATCTCCCTCGCCCACCATTTACTAAAAAAGATCAGATCTATATTTAATCTTACCAACAAGTAGAATACACAGACAATGTCAGTGCAGAAGTGTAGCCCATTGCTCTTGTCAGTACATTTTGTCCTGTAACGCTTGTACTTCCAGGGATTGGTAGTTGATTATGTAGCATCAATCTGCATCTTATCTTCATTATCCTCCATCCCTTCCAGTATTATCATATCTATAATTACTCTCTACAAAATGTAGAGTACAGGCAATGCTTATGAAGAAGATTTTGTGCTGAAATTCTTGAGTTATCCTTCCCTTGCCATGGAGAAGGGCATTATAAAGCCGGTGTTAACTGTTAATGTAAGTCAGTCCTTCTAAAGCCTTTATCCTCAACTGCTGTTTAATTTGCTCATACTCCCTATCGTTTACTGCTGTTTAGTTTGCTGTTTCTACCAAAATGCATGTTCGTAAGAACGTAAGTTCTAAGTTTTACTTGTAAAACCAAATTCCTTATTCATACCATGCACATTACTTAATACTCCCTATATGTATGCTTGTTTTTGTGGATCTATAATCCAGTGTGTGGTGAAGCAGCCCACGTTTGCACCTTGTCATCTCCTGTTTTATCTTACTGATGTGGCTGGTGATATGAACAACATGCCATGCACATTGTCCAAAATAGATACAATGATTTTCTTTGCCCTTCATCTATGCTTGTTATGTTGACATGATAATCCGGTAGTGTGGTGAAGCTCCCCGCATTATGAACAATGCCAAATTATGCTATTGATATTTTGAACATACTCTTTATTTTCTAATTGGAAATTGGATAGAATTGACATAACAGTTATCATCTTTGTTTTATACACGTGCAAAACCTGTCATCTCTCTGCTTTGTTTCAGGGTGATATGCCTGATGGCATGCACAAGTCTGCTGAAGGCTGTGAGACAAACCCAACATATATTGCAGCAAAGAAGGCAAAACATCTTGAAGATAGCGAGACAACCCCAAAGTCTTGTCTTGATGCAGTGTTCAAGTTACTTGAGACTAACAGTCAGACAAGCTCACAGAATTCGTTGTCTGAATCAGTTCGACTTCTTCAGTCCCAAGTTCTAGTAGAAAGGCATTCTGCAAGTCAACTTCGACTTGAAGTCCTATCTCTAAGAAAGATTGCAGAGAACACCAATGAGAACCTCATCGCTAAACAGCTACACCTGGAAGCTATGACCGACATGCTAGGCCGGTCTCACAGCCTTGCTCAGCAGCTTGCGCATCAGTTCCCCCGCAAGGCTAACCTTTCTTGAACTGTCTTGGAAGTGGTCCCAGTTCAGTATTATTTTGTTACGCTGCAATGGTGCCCAGTTTTTGTAATCTGCTTCTTCGTTGCGCTTTATGATCACTGGTGGCGAACTTTGATGCCCAGTGGATGTAATATACCTTAAATCCTTTATTGTGTAGTGTAGGTTTATTCTTAGTTACTATGCCGTAATTTCTTTATTGTATGGAGTAGGTTTGTTCTTAATTCCTACTAGTTACGCAGCAACCCGAAATGAACCCCGGCCCATGATTGTGAGAATCAAATCACGGGCTTTTAACAGGCCAAAATTGTCTGGGTCCTTGTTTGGCTCAATCAGATATCGGTTGCGAGCAGGCCGGATGCAAACCGGGCCGTAGTTAGGCCCAACTATATGACGGGCTTTTAACAGGCTGAAATTAATATAGGGCTAAAATGTTAAACGGGCCCTTAACACGCCAAAACTAAAATCAAGCCGAATTACTAAGTGGGCCTTTAGCAAGTGGGCCCAAAAGCATAGTGTCCAATTGACGGGCCGAATCTGATATGGGCCATAATTGAGCCCAAAGCCTCTTAAAGGGCCGGACCTGATCTGGGCCGTAATTTGGCCCAGAACGTGGTAGGCTTTTAACGGGCCGGATCTCATATGGGCCACTATTAGGCCCGGAGCGTGGCAGGCCATTAATGGACCGGATCAAATATGGGCCGGCATTTGGCCCAAAACATGGCAGCCAGTTAATGGGTCGGCCTACTAGGGTCCTCAAAATCTTGTGGGCCTACAGCTGGGTCGGCCCATTAATGTTGGCGGAATCTCGTGGGCCTTTAGCTGGGCCGACCCATTATGACCCGCAAGAATCTTGTGGGCCTTTACCTGGGCCAGCCCATTATGGCACAAAAAAATCTTGTGGGCCTTTACCTGGGCCGGCCCATTATGGCCCGCAAAATCTTGTGGGCCTTTAGCTGGGCCAGCCCATTATGGTCCGCAAAATTTCATGGGCCTTTAGCTGGGCCGGCCCATTATGGTCCGCAAAATCTTATGGGCCTCTAGTTAGGGCGGCCCATTTAAACTTGCTGGGCCGTGCCACGTGTCGACGTATCATAGGCGCCTTTTGTCCAGTGAGTGGATGACATCTGTCCCGATGATGAGCCAACACGTGTTTCCTCTAGCCAATGATGATTTTACACGTGGAAAATCCCCATTGGTCGGGGCTGTTAACGGGTTATCGGATCCAAAACCTGACCCGATAGCTTAACGGTGTTCCGTTACGGTGGATGCCACGTGTCGGTCACCCTTGACGAAAGCACTTCTGTGACGCGCGATTTATCGGCATGGAAGTGGACACTTCTGTGATGATAATTTTGGTAATGTCATGGAACACTTCTACGACAGCACAGGTATGACTATCTTGATTCTGTCATAAATTTGTCATGGATGCACATGCATGACAAAAAAAAGCGACCTACTGTGACAAACACGTATCATCACGGAAGTGTATTTCTTGTAGTGGTAGCGTAAGTATTTCCCTCAGTTTTTGAGAACCAAGGTATCAATCCAGTAGGAGGCCACACGCAAGTCCCTCGTACCTACACATACAAATAAGAACCTCGCAAGCAACGCAATAAAGGGGTTGTCAATCCCTTCACGGACACTTACGAGAGTGAGATCTGATAGAGATGATAAGATAATATTTTTGGTATTTTTATGATAAAGATTAAAAGTAAAGATTGCAAAATAAAAGTTAATAGAAATAGCTTGTTGACGGAAGACTAATATAATGGAGAATATACCCGGGGGCCATAGGTTTCACTAGTGACTTCTCTCAAGATAGCATAAGTATTACGGTGGGTGGAAAAATTACTGTCAAGCAATTGATAGAAAAGCGAATAATTATGAGAATATCTAGGCATGATCATGTATATAGGCATCACGTCCGTGACAAGTAGACCGACTCCTACCTGCATCTACTACTATTACTCCACACATCGACCGCTATCCAGCATGCATCTAGAGTATTAAGTTCATAAGAACAGAGTAACGCATTAGGTAAGATGACATGATGTAGAGGGATAAACTCAAGCAATATGATATAAACCCCATCTTTTTATCCTTGATGGCAACAATACAATACGTGTCGTTTCCCTTTCTGACACTGGAATCAAGCACCGCAAGATTGAACCCAAAGCTAAGCACTTCTCCCATTGCAAGAAAGATCAATCTAGTAGGCCAAACCAAACTGATAATTCGAAGAAACTTGCAAAGATAACCAATCATACATAAAAGATTTCAGAGAAGAATCAAATATTTTTCATAGATAGACTTGATCATAAACCCACAATTCATCGGATCTCAACAAACACACCGCAAAAAGAGTTACATCGAATAGATCTCCAAGAAGATCAAGGAGAACTTTGTATTGAGATCCAAAGAGAGAGAAGAAGCCATCTAGCTAATAGCTATGGACTCGAAGGTCTGAAGTAAACTACTCACACATCATCGAAGGGCCATGGAGTTGATGTAGAGGCCCTCCATGATCGATGCCCCCTCCGGCGGAGCTCTGGAAAAGGCCCCAAGATGGGATCTCTTGGGTACAGAAGGTTGCAGCGGTGGAAATAGGGTTTCGTGGTGCTCCTAGATGTTTTCAGGGTATATGAGTATATATAGGAGGAAGAAGTAGGTCGGTTGAGCCACGAGGGGCCCACGAGGGGGTAGGCGCGCCCCTGCCTCGTGGCCTCCTCGGTTATTTCTTGACGTCGACTCCAAGTCCTTTGGATCACGTTTGTTCCAAAAATCATGCTCCCGATGGTTTCATTCCATTTGGACTCCGTTTGATATTCCTTTTCTGCGAAACACTGAAATAGGCAAAAAAACAGCAATTTGCACTGGGCCTTGGGTTAATAGGTTAGTCCCAAAAATAATAGTGTATAATAAAGCCCATTCAACATCCAAAACAAAATATATAATAGCATAGAACAATAAAAAATTATAGATACATTGGAGACGTATCACATACCATGGAATACATGACTAATCCAAACACAGGAGTGTGTGGAATCTCCATCATGTATTTTGCTCATCAGTGTTTTGGGACACTGATTCTTGCAAAAACTCTTTCCATGTGACTTCGGCAAGAATCACTCCTTGTCGTTCTTAGTGCTAAACGGTTTTAGCATCTTGTCAATATGTATTTTTGCTCAGCCCTATTAGGTAAATCTATCTCCATAGATCATTATGCCTAATATCAAGGCTATTTAGCCCAAGCATTTCATCGAAAAACTATTTTCAAATGAATTCCTAGTTCATGTCAAGAAATTTATTTCCAATTAACAGTGTGTCAAGCACACAAGGTTTTCAGAAATATTATTATGCTCCCACTTACTTTCTTGAAACCACAAGCATCTTCATTACCCATTGATGAAGTCAAACCCCTTTGAACATTCCATCAAAATGAAGATTCCAACTCCATTTTGCTCTCTTCTGTCCATTTATGGAACTCTAAAGCTAGCTAGCATCCTCTGGACCGACAAAATACTTTGGATTGTATCACATACAAGTCCTAGGTTGTATTTCCATTTCATGGAAATTCTTTGTCATCCATGTTTCATATCTCACGTTTTGAAATATGTATTAATTGCTAGTTTAACCTGAACCGACTTTAAGCATTGCTACGTGAGACAATCTCATTGTAGTCAACTCCCTGAACTTGTTATTGCAACAAGTCGAGCTTAATGGATAAAACATTTTATCCATATCAGTTTATAGTCCCATTACAATCTGTTAGACTCCAACTCTGTCGGAGGGTTTATCAAGATTTAAATCCTGAATCATTTATGGAAACTATCTAGGATTATATTGGCATTTAGCCAATTCCCGAGTCAGGGCCCATTAACACTTCCCTATGTATCATAATTATACTATTGTCTAACAACAATATCTCGTTTGCGCACCTGAGAGGTTTGCACGAGCTTTGCCTACATTGTTCAGCTGCAAGTTCGACCGAAGTCCATACATGTCATGTAGAGGCTTCCATATCAGTCGCAGTAGGAAACTCTGGAATCACTTCCAAGGTTCCTTTCCTTTGACCTGATGACGAAGATACTTGTTATCTCATCGAGTTGCACTGTCCTCCCACTTACCCTTTTGCAAGAACTATTCTCTTTAAAAGCATACTGTTTTGTGGCAAAAATTCTTTGCCTCGATATAGTGGTGGGGGAATACCCAATGACTTGGGATAACTTAACAAAGTAGCACTTGTCTGATTTGGAATAGGTTTCTAACCTTTTACACAAGCCCCATATTCCAAATGATAAGAAAAGATACAACATGGTTGGGCGTACCATACCATGTCGTCATTTCAATAGACCTGATGGAGCTCTTTTCAGTGTAAAAGTCGCAGTCTCTAAAGCATTACTCTTTAAAAGTGATAATGGCAAATTTATTTATGTCATCTTTGATCTTACCATGTCATAAATGGTTTGATTACACCTTCACAGACATTCCACTCATAGTGGTGTTCCGGGAGGTGTAAGTTATGAAACTCTTTTCACAACTCATCAGACATTCACTAAACTTGTAACTCAGATATTCCTTTCTGCAATCAAATTGTAGAAACATAATTTCCTTGTTACAATAACTTCTACTTCATTTTTGAAAACCTTTTGAGTGATTTCAAAAGATCCAGACTTACGTCTCATCAAGCAAACATCCATATATCTACTTGAGTCATTACTGAAGATATATAAATCCACTACTTGCAATAACATTTATTGAACTACACACATCAAAATGTATGATCACCAATAAGTTTGTTGCTCGTTCCTTATGGCATGTGAACGGTATTTCAGTCACTTCACTTTTCGGAGGAAAGTTGCAAGTGTCAGATGATTCAAAATCAAACGACTTCAAAAATCCATCATAATGGAATTTTTCCGTGCGGGTTTCTCCAATGTGACCAAATGCAGTGCCACATATGTGTGGTATTCTCATAGTCTTGCGACATTTAGCGTCAGTGTTATGGATGTATCATTTTACCATCAATATTCATAACATACATCCCATCTTGGATGGAAGCATGGCCCTTCATGTTATTCATAATATTGAACAACAATTGTTCTTTTATGAACAACCCTTTTGCAATAAACATTGTTCAATGGGCTAGAGTGTAAGAAACTCTAAAATGAATTATGAAAGAAAACACAGAGGTAATATATTAATATCATTATTCATAACATACATCTCATTCATAATGAAAGTATGGCCCTTATGTTTATTCATAACACCGAACATCAAAAGTTCTCTTATGAACAATCATTTTGCAAGATACCTTATGCAAAGGGCTAGAGTGTGTAAAGCTCTAAAATGAATTATGAAAGAAAATACATAGGTAATACACCGATGGAAGGTATAGTAACTTTTACTATGTTCCCAGCACGTATCAAAAACCTCATTCCTGGCTAGTCTTTTAGGACATGGTAGTTCTTCCATCGATTCGCAATAGAATGCAATTGAGCGGGTATCTTTGTGATTAACTCACAATACCCAAGAATTAGTGATTAACATGTTTAACCATAATTCCCAAGAACTATATCTTTGACCAGCCTCATATACATCAAAAACTTGTATGACATTCATACATATGAGCTGGATATTCCAGTCTTCACTCCTTTTTCCTTTATACTTCTAATAGTTTAACTTTTAGTATTTCTCCTACTCGCAAAAGAAGCACCCAACTTAAGAGTGGCGTTAGCCCCAGACTTCCTAGGCGTGTAAGTCATACTAACACCCTTTGGGCACTTCCTTTCACTTTAAGTTGTTTATTTTATTCACCTTTCATCATATTACAGGCGTTCTTCTGGATCCCTCTCTTATCAGTCTAATGCATAGTAAACACTTTAGTAATAATTTGCAAACAAACATTGCTTTGTTTGTATCTGAAAACGATTTTCAGTTCCATGAATATCATACATATAACTATCCCAAACTTTCGAAGTTCGGGTCTCATGGAAGCAAACATTTTGCACTTGAGCGTAACAGAATTCTAGCATTTGGATCGAAGTACAAGAGTCACATCATCCATAGCATTTGCGGGAGGATACTGAAAGCATGCGATAGGTCAAAGTCCTTCTCAGCACTCTTGAGGACAATCCTCACATTACATTACCAACCATAAAGTTTTAACCAAATATTTAACAGCTATTCAATTTTAATAGGGAAGGTGGAAATGCAAGACATTTGTAACATCCCAAATTTTCAATTTGGAATGTTATACATTAGATCATCAATGCATATCATATTTTATTTTGCTTTTGGTTTTGATCCAAGAATTTCTACGCAACTCAAGGACCCACGGAGAGAGTTGGGGAATTCATTATTTTCATATTTGAGTTTTCTCAAATTTTGAGAATAGGATCATTTGATTTTTATTATTTTATCGTCAATTATTTCTATTACAAAAATATGAGAGAGGGAATAAAATGACTTTCCCAAAATAAAGAAATATTGAGGATTTAATAATAAAATCAAATAAGATTTTATTTCAGAGTTTTTCGTTATTTTATTTGAATTTAGGAAAATGCGCGTTTTCAAAATTGCATTTAGGCCCCAAATAAATGTTCACCTTGTGCGGCTTGATTTTAGAAGCCCGGAAAAAATTATTTTGGGATTTTTGAAATCCGTTTAGTATTTCTTTTTATTTTTCTTCCGCGCTTAATTATGAAAAAACGAACCGACCTAACGGGCCGTGTCCGACCCGGACTCTGGCCCGACTAGGCTTTATAAGCCGGGGGGGAGGCCTAGCCGAAGTCAGCCGCCCGCGCCCCCCCGAAACCCTAGCCAGCGCCGCCTCGCCGCCGCCTGCCAGCGCCGCCGCCGCCCGCCGCCGCACGCCGCCCGAGGTCACCTCGAAATCCGCGCCGTTTTTTTATTTTATTTTTTTCGAAAAAACCGTTTGGTTTTTCGTCGGTTTTTAGTTTTGGTTTTTCAAAATAGATCGGTTTTTCCGATTTATTTAATTAGCGATCGTTCGTTCGTTCGTTCGTTCTAACGAACGTTCGTCGTTTTTCTTTTTCTCGAATTTAACCCGCGATTTTTCTGATCGCGATTCCTGATCCAATTTTCGTTTTAGTATAACTTTTCGCTCGTTTATCGGAATCAGGCGATTCAAGCGCCTGGAGTTTCGTCTCCAAACCCTCTATCCGTTTAATCAACTTAAAGTTTTTGCTACTGTAAAATTTGCCTTAGATCCAGATTAGTAGAACGAAGTTGTTTTCTTTCACCGTTTGACTTTCATTGCTTCGTTTGATTTGATTCTTTTTGCCAACCGAAGTTCTTAAGTTGAACTATCTGGTTAGATCTCTTATTTGAGTTTTACCTATGCATTAGATGAGTACTTATTGTATGCTTGTTTGTTTGTCTGTGATAGAATACCCGGAGTGCGCCGCTTGTTACTTCGAATCGCTAGGTTTCCCGGATCATCAGCAAGGCAAGTAACACTTTGATCATACTTTATCTACTACCCAGTTTTATTGCATTAGATCAATCCTCACACATTGCATGAATAGGATCTAATTAAATTGTGGGATGGGAAGTAGTTGAGGTAGTACCTATTACCTGTTTACTATCAAACCTTTGGGAGTTACTTCTACGTTTGCTTATTGCCATGTTATGCTAGTAGACGTGGATTGGGTGAGTGATATCCATGACAGATCTGAGTATTGTTAATTAATGGTTTATCTAAGGTGACAACATAAACACACATCTGGGTGGATTGAGGCACCTGGGTAATCCAGGACTTGCCTGTTTTCTTTTCGACCGCTACCCAGGCTCAAAGGGATGAGATTATTCATGCTAGAAGCTTCCGTGTGCAGCCACAAGCTGTTATGGGCTCTAGCATAGTTGACTAAGTCATGCAAACTCTTACAGTGGTAGACTAGCAGATGTAGGGGATGTAGGTGGTACAGTCTACCCGATCGTAAGGTGCTAGCGCTTCTGAAAGACTATGTCTCGGTCATCCGTCTTCTCAAACACTGTGTAGTGCGAGAAACCAAACGGAGGCGATCGAGTCTTGTGGGGAAAAGTGCGCAAACCTTTGCAGAGTGTATTAAACTAATCATGATTAGCCGTGTCCCCGGTTATGAACATCTTGAGTATCTAGTACCTGGATTATCATGTGAATCTCAACATGTTACTCTAAATTAATTTTGTTGGGTTTTGTTAATGATGATGCTTAATTGGGATTGAGAATGTTGTCAACCATTCTCAATGTTTAACAACTACCATGATAGTTAAATAAATGTATTCCTTTGCAGTAGGGAAAAATTGGCTTTACGCAAAACTGTAACCATAGAGCTTTCCACCAGCTAAATATGAATATAGTATAGCTATTTCATTCCATTACTCTCTATGTGTTACCTTGCCAGCATATTCCATGTGCTGGCCCGTTTTGGGCTGCAATGTTAATGTTGTAGACTTTTCAGACGACGATTAAGGAGTTTTTAGGCCGTGGTTCTATACTCAGTGATGCTGTTGGAGTTGATGTACTCACTTACCTTCCAAGCCTTCCGCTGTTATCGTTATTAGATGGCCTTAAGCCATATTTATTGTAATAAGTTCTCTATTGAGACACTCGATGTAATAAGTGTGTGATTGCTACTCTGCTATAAATCCTCTGAGTATTGTGTGGTGTCAGCATTACTGATCCAGGGATGACACCGGAGCACAGAGATCAGACTGTTTGAGGTCTGGTCGCTACAGAGATGGTATCAGAGCACACGCTGGCTGTAGGACACGACCACTAAGCTAAAGACCTAGATCACTATTCACTCTCTTCTCTTCTGACTCCTCATCTTTTCTACTCTTTTAGGATGGCGGATGCAAGGAACAAGTTCACGCAACCGGATGAAGATACACCTTTTGGACGTCACTTGAAGGAAGTCACTAGATACCTGAACATAGGAGTACCAAGCTTCACCGGAACCTACAACACCACATTACCTGAAGAAGAGCGCTGGATGATTCAAGTTCAAGTTCCAGGAAGGACGTTCATGCACTGAGCCCATAGAGTTTTCTTTTGATGCACCAACTTGGAGTCTAGGAAAGAGCATGGCAGCTCACATCGCCATGGGACGCATTGGAGAAGTCTACCGCAATGATCTCAAGCATACTATCTACCAGATTTGTGGGCGCCGAGATGAGCACTGGGAGATGATCAGCACCAGGAAGGATAGATCCATTGTAGCTTTTATCCAGGAGTTAAACCAGCACATTCGACGACAGGAGAACCAGATGTGCACCGACATGATAGACCTGAAGAAGGCAAGGACAAGAATCAAGGAACTGGAGGAAGAACTCAAGGCTACACGTGAAGATTATGAAGAGGAAATTGAAGTATTGGTGGACAAGAATGCGGACCTAACGGTGAAGATCGGGATATTTATGGGAGGCCCTACACCAGTAGATGAAGACGAAGAACCCAAGGAGATTAGCCCGGAAGACTACATCATCATCGACGACACCGACTCGGATCCAGATGATAGCGATGATGACTATGCTCATGAAGCCGGAGCAGATATCATGAAATCTGCAACCGAAGAATATTTCTAGTAGACCACCTCATCAGTAGTAGCAGTCCACCATGTAAATATAGTAGTCTGAGCACTTTTGCGATAGTTAGATCGATTGTATGCCCTTGTTTGATTGAATGAAGTGAATTGTTTGATTTTGCCTCATGTGCATATGGATAGTGTTTTCTCTTTAGACCCCTCTATTCTTACATCTCATCTTTTCTAAACCCTCAGATGCCTCCGAGACGTGACCCCGGATTTACCTTTCCACCGGAGCTCACCCAGTTGGTCCAGCAGCAGAACACATTGATGCAGTTGCTAGTCCAGAATTAGAACCAGGGGAACAACAACAGCAACCCACCACCACCACCTGTTGATCACTTAGCCCGTTTTCTTAGGCTGAATCCGCCGGTGTTTTCCAGTAGCACCGAGCCGATAGTAGCAGATGATTGGCTCCGCAAGACAGCTAGAGAGTTGACCACAGCAGGATGCATAGATGTGGAGAAGGTGAAGTTTGCCGCACATCAGCTTGAAGGACCCGCAGCATCATGGTGGGAAAATTTCACAGCCACTTTCCCTGTCGACACTGTCACATGGGACCAGTTTCAGCAGGCTTTTCGCACTGCCCACGTTTCAGCAGGAGCTATGGCCATGAAGAAGCGTGAGTTTCGCAACTTGCGCCAAGGAGGACGGACAGTTGGCCAGTATGTGGAGGACTTTAGTAAATTAGCACGTTATGCCCCAGATGACGTTGCTACAGATGCAACAAAGCAGGAGAAGTTTCTGGAAGGACTGAATGATGAGTTGAGCATGCAGTTGATGGTAGCAACCTTCAACAACTACCAGGAGTTGGTAGATCGTGCTCTTATGATTGAAGGGAAGCAGCAGCAAATTGAAAATCGCAAGAGGAAGTATGGACAAGGGAAGTACAATTCAAGAGCTCAGCAGAAGCCACGTTTTACCCCTAGATTGGGAGGACATTTTCAGCATACTCATGGAGGAGCTAGCTCACACAATCACAATGGCACCAAGAATGGTAATGGGAATGGAGGAAGCAACGATCAGAATCGCACCAACCCATCAACCCCAGCCAAGAAAGACCTGAGCCAAGTCACTTGCTTTAAGTGTTCGAAGACCGGACAATATGCCAATGAATGTCCTGAATTACAAAATGGAAATAGCAATGGAAGCTCTGGGAAGAAGCCGAACCCTTTCAACAAGGGACAAGTGAACCACGTTAGCATGGAGGAGGTTGAAGCTCAGCCTGATGCAGTAATAGGTAAGTTTTTGGTTAAGTCATTTACTGCACTCGTTCTCTTTGATACTGGTGCATCGCATTCATACATCTCAAGGGGATTTGTGGATAAGTATAACCTGTCAACCCAAGCCCTTAGGTCACCCATGTTAGTAACCTCGCCTGGAGCAGAATATATGGCTAGTCGATGGTGTGATCGGTTACCATTAAGGATTGGTAACTATGTTTTTCCCTCAGACCTAATAGTATTGGAATCCCAAGGATTGGATGTGATATTAGGCATGGATTGGTTATCAAAGTATGAAGGAATATTGAATGTGCTAGTAAGTCAATTTTGCTTACCACACCAGAAGGGAGAAGGATTAAGTATGTATCCCGACATGTGCCAAAGAGGACTCAAGTAAATTGCTTAACAGGAGTTATGCAGGAGGAAGTACCAGTAGTGAAGGATTTCCCTGAAGTATTTCCAGAAGAGTTGCCAGGCATGCCACCAGATAGAGATATTGAGTTTTTGACTAAGCTATTGCCAGGCACAGGGCCAATATCAAAGAGACCATATAGGATGCCTGCAAAGGATTTGATGGAGATTAAGAAGCAGATTAAGGAGTTATTGGATAAGGGATATATTCGCCCAAGTTCTTCGCCTTGGGGATCGCCAGTACTTCTAGTGGAGAAGAAGGATGGATCGTTAAGGATGGTTGTCGATTATCGAGGATTGAATGAAGTAACGATCAAGAACAAGTACCCACTACCAATGATCAATGATCTGTTTGATCGATTGCAAGGAGCTAAGGTATTTTCCAAGATCGATCTGCGATCAGGATACCACCAGTTGGAGATTCGAGAATAGGATATTCCTAAGACAGCTTTTAACACCAGGTATGGGTTGTACGAGTATACCGTTATGTCATTTGGTCTGACTAATGCACCTGCATATTTTATGAACATGATGAACAAAGTGTTTATGGAGTTCTTGGATAAGTTCGTCGTGGTGTTCATTGATGATATCCTGGTTTACTCGAAGAATGAAGAGGAGCATAAGGAGCATTTGTGTTTGGTACTTGGTAAGCTCAGAGAACATCAATTATATGCCAAGTTTAGCAAATGTGAATTTTGGTTGAAGGAAGTAGGATTCCTCGGACACGTTATATCTGGAGAAGGTATAGCAGTTGATCCCACTAAAGTTGATACTGTGACAAATTGGGAAGCACCAACAACAGTTGGAGAGATCCAGAGTTTTCTTGGACTCGCAGGATACTATCGGAGATTTACTGAGAATTTCTCAAAGATTGCGAAGCCTATGACGGAGTTATTAAAGAAGGATACCAAGTTCAAATGGACTGAGGAATGTGAGGCTAGTTTCAAGGAGTTGAAGAAACGCTTGGTTACTTCACCAGTGTTGATTTTGCCAGACCAGACCAAGGACTATGAGGTGTATTGCGATGCTTCACGTCGAGGACTTGGAGCAGTGCTTATGCAGGAAGGTAGAGTTGTTTCATATGACTCAAGACAACTGAAACCTAATGAGTTGAATTATGCTACGCATGATTTGGAATTAGCAGCCGTAGTGCATGCACTGAAGACTTGGAGACATTTCCTCATTGGAAATCATTGTGAGATGTATACGGATCATAAGAGTTTAAAGTATATTTTCACCCAGAAGGAGTTGAATCTCAGACAAAGGAGATGGTTGGAGCTCATCAAGGATTATGATATGAGATTGCATTACCATCCCGGAAAGGCTAATGTAGTAGCTGACGCATTAAGCCGTAAGAGCCATGTCAATACATTAATGACGGGAGAAATACCAAGGGAGTTAGCCGAAAATCTTCGTGAACTATGTTTGGAAATAGTTCTGAGAGGCTATGTAGCAGCATTGGAGATTCATTCAACTTTGATGGATAGAATCAGAGAAGCCTACAGGACTGACAAGGAGATTGCCTCTATTAAGGAGAAACTGAGCAAGGGAAAGGCTAAGGGATTTCGTGAGGATGAGCACGATACCCTATGGTTTGAAGATTGTGTTTATGTTCCCAATGACCCGGAGATCAGGAAGTTGATTCTACAAGAGGCACACGATTCACCATATTCGATTCACCCAGGAAATACCAAGATGTATTTGGATTTGAAGGATATTTTCTTGTGGACCGAAATGAAGAAAGATATTGCAGAGTATGTAGCAGTTTGTGATGTATGTCAGAGAGTAAAGGCAGAGCATCAGAAGCCAGCAGGATTACTACAACCATTGCCGATACCCGAATGGAAGTGGGATAAGTTAGGCATGGATTTTATCACGAGATTGCCCAAAACACGTTCAGGCTATGACTCGATTTGGGTTTTAGTTGATCGACTGACGAAGGTAGCTCATTTCATCCCGGTAAAGACCACTTACACCAGTGCTAAGTTGGCAAGGATATACATGACCAGGATCGTATGTCAGCATGGAGTTCCGAGGAGTATCGTATTAGATAGAGGAACCCAGTTTACCTCAAAGTTCTGGAAGCAGTTGCATGAAACTTTGGGTACTAGGCTAGAATTCAGTACAGCTTTTCATCCACAGATAGATGGACAGACCGAGAAAGTCAATCAGATTTTGGAGGACATGCTGAGAGCTTGTGCGCTAGATTATGGATCTAGTTGGGACGACAATTTGCCATATGCAGAGTTCTCTTACAACAACAGTTACCAAACCAGTTTAAAGATAGCCCCTTTCGAAGCCTTGTACGGAAGGAGGTGCAGGACACCGTTGTCATGGGACGAAGTTGGAGACCGCCAGTTGTTTGGACCTGACTTGATTAAAGAGTCTGAACAGAAGGTAAAGTTGATTCGCGATAGGCTCAAGATAGCCCAGTCCAGACAGAAGAGTTATGCAAATTCTAAACGCAAGGAGACTGTTTACGAAGTTGGAGATAGAGCTTATCTTCGAGTATCTCCACTTCGAGGAACAAAGCGTTTTGGAGTTAAGGGAAAGTTAGCACCATGATTTGTAGGACCATACCGAGTTTTGGAGCGTATGGGAGAAGTGGCCTACAAGTTGGAATTGCCCGAAGGATTGTCAGGAGTTCATGATGTGTTCCATGTTTCTCAGCTGAAGAAGTGCCACGCGGAGATGGTTGACATACCGTTGAGAGACACAGTGCCATTGGAAACAATTCAGTTACAACGATTTGACCTACGAGGAGAAACCAATTAAGATTCTCGAGTTTGCCAACCGAGTCACTCGCAGCAAGGTTATCAAGTTTTGCAAAGTTCAGTGGAGCCACCACACAGAGGATGAAGCCACCTGGGAGCGAGAGGAAGATTTGCTCAACGACCACCCTCACCTATTTTCTAGCCAACCCGAATCTCGAGGGCGAGATTCATCTTAAGGGGGATAGGTTTGTAACATCCCAAATTTTCAATTTGGAATGTTATACATTAGATCATCAATGCATATCATATTTTATTTTGCTTTTGGTTTTGATCCTAGAATTTCTATGCAACTCAAGGACCCACGGAGAGAGTTGGGGAATTCATTATTTTCATATTTGAGTTTTCTCAAATTTTGAGAATAGGATCATTTGATTTTTATTATTTTATCGTCAATTATTTCTATTACAAAAATATGAGAGAGGGAATAAAATGACTTTCCCAAAATAAATAAATATTGAGGATTTAATAATATAATCAAATAAGATTTTATTTCGGAGTTTTTCGTTATTTTATTTGAATTTAGGAAAAATGCGGGTTTTTCAAAATTGCATTTAGGCTCTAAATAAATGTTCACCTTGTGCGGCTTGATTTTAGAAGTCCGGGAAAATTTATTTCGGGATTTTTGGAGTCGGTTTAGTATTTCTTTTTATTTTTCTTCCGCGCGTAATTATATAAAAAACGAACCGACCTACCGGTACGTGTCCGACCCGGACTCTGGCCCGACTAGGCTTTATAAGCCGGGGGAGGCCCAGCCGAAGCCAGCCCCCACTCCCCGAAACCCTAGCCAGCGCCGTCCCACGGCTGCCTCCTGCCAGCGCCGCCGCCTGCCAGCGCCGCCGCCGCCGCACGCCGCTCAAGGTCGCCTTGAAATCCGTGCCGTTTTTTTATTTTATTTTTTTTCAAAAAGACCGTTCGGTTTTTAGTTTCGGTTTTTTTAATAGATCGGTTTTTCTGATTTACTTAATTAGCGAGCGTTCGTCCGTTCGTTCGTTCTAACAAACGTTCGTCGTTTTTCTTTTTCTCGGATTTAACCCGCGATTTTTCTGATCGCGATTCCTGATCCGATTTTCGTTTTAGTATAACTTTTCGCTCGTTTATCGGAATCAGGCGATTCAAGCGCCTGGAGTTTCATCTCGAAACCCTCTATCCATTTAATCAACTTAAACAAGTTTTACTACTGTAAAATTTGCCTTAGATCCAGATTAGTAGAACGAAGTTGTTTTCTTTCACCGTTTGACTTTCGTTGCTTCGTTTGATTTGATTCTTTTTGCCAATCGGAGTTCTTAAGTTGAATTATCTGGTTAGATCTCTTATTTGAGTTTTACCTGTGCATTAGATGAGTACTTATTGTATGCTTGTTTGTTTGTCTGTGATAGAATACCCGGAGTGCGCCGCTTGTTACTTCGAATCGCTAGGTTTCCCGGATCATCAGCAAGGCAAGTAACACTTTGATCATACTTTATCTACTACCCAGTTTTATTGCATTAGATCAATCCTCACACATTGCATGAATAGGATCTAATTAAATTGTGGGATGGGAAGTAGTTGAGGTAGTACCTATTACCTGTTTACTATCAAACCTTTGGGAGTTACTTCTACGTTTGCTTATTGCCATGTTATGCTAGTAGACGTGGATTGGGTGAGTGATATCCATGACAGATCTGAGTATTGTTAATTAATGGTTTATCTAAGGTGACAACATAAACACACATCTGGGTGGATTGAGGCACCTGGGTAATCCAGGACTTGCCTGTTTTCTTTTCGACCGCTACCCAGGCTCAAAGGGATGAGATTATTCATGCTAGAAGCTTCCGTGTGCAGCCACAAGCTGTTATGGGCTCTAGCATAGTTGACTAAGTCATGCAAACTCTTACAGTGGTAGACTAGCAGATGTAGGGGATGTAGGTGGTACAGTCTACCCGATCGTAAGGTGCTAGCGCTTCTGAAAGACTATGTCTCGGTCATCCGTCTTCTCAAACACTGTGTAGTGCGAGAAACCAAACGGAGGCGATCGAGTCTTGTGGGGAAAAGTGCGCAAACCTTTGCAGAGTGTATTAAACTAATCATGATTAGCCGTGTCCCCGGTTATGAACATCTTGAGTATCTAGTACCTGGATTATCATGTGAATCTCAACATGTTACTCTAAATTAATTTTGTTGGGTTTTGTTAATGATCTAATTAAATTGCGGGATGGGAAGTAGTTGAGGTAGTACCTATTACCTGTTTACTATCAAACCTTTGGGAGTTACTTCTACGTTTGCTTATTGCCATGCTATGCTAGTAGACGTGGATTGGGTGAGTGATATCCATGACAGATGTGAGTATTGTTAATTAATGGTTTATCTAAGGTGGCAACATAAACACACATCTGGGTGGATTGAGGCACCTAGGTAATCCAGGACTTGCCTGTTTTCTTTTGGACCGCCACCCAGGCTCAAAGGGATCATGAGATTATTCATGCTAGAAACTTTCGTGTGCAGCCACAAGCTATTATGGGCTCTAGCATAGTTGACTAAGTCGTGCGAACTCTTATAGTGGTAGACTAGCAGATGTAGGGGATGTAGGTGGTATGGTCTACCCGATCGTAAGGTGTTAGCTCTTCTGAAAGACTATGTCTCGGTCATCCGTCTTAAACACCATGTAGTGCGAGAAACCAAATGGAGGCGATCGAGTCTTGTGGGGAAAAGTGCGCAAACCTCTGCAGAGTGTATTAAACTAATCATGATTAGCAGTGTCCCCGGTTATGGACATCTTGAGTATCTAGTACCTGGATTATCATGTGAATCTCAACATGTTACTCTAAATTAATTTTGTTGGGTTTTGTTAATGATGATGCTTAATTGGGATTGAGAATGCTGTCAACCATTCTCAATGTTTAACAACTACCATGTAGTTAAATAAATGTATTCCTTTGCAGTAGGGAAAAATTGGCTTTACGCAAACTGTAACCATAGAGCTTGCCACCAGCCAAATATGCATATAGTATAGCTGTTTCATTCCATTACCCTCTATGTGTTACCTTGCCAGCATATTCCATGTGCTGACCCATTTCGGGCTGCAACGTTAATATTGTAGACTTTTCAGACGACGATTAAGGAGTTTTTAGGTGGTGGTTCTATACTCAGTGATACCGTTGGAGTTGATGGACTAACTTACCTTCCAAGCCTTCCGCTGTTATCGTTATTAGATGGCCTTAAGCCATATTTATTGTAATAAGTTCTCTATTGAGACACTCAATATAATAAGTGTGTGATTGCTACTCTGCTATAAATCCCCCGAGTACTGTGTGATGTCAGCATTATTGATCCAGGGATGACACCGGAGCACAGAGATCAGACTGTTTGAGGTCTGGTCGCTACACCATTATTCTACAACTATTTTGCAAGAAACACTTAGACAGTGTTCATAATTAATTGCACTAAGAATTAAACATGTTAATTCAATAGTGCGCTCCCACTCAAATCAATATATCTCAAAATTTATTATGAGTGATACAAGACCCACATTTTGATTCCATGCCATTGATGTGGACATCATTGATGATGAGAATTTCAGTTGGTAGGCAAACTTGCCGATCACATCTCCATGTGACTCTTGCTCATCTTCCGATGGGTGTGTTCCGAGCTCAGGACGATCCTGCCTGAACGTCAAAGACAGCCAAGTGATCTTGCTATGAGGTCTGACCTCACCCGCCTCATTCCTCTTGATTCGTTCGTACCCATGTGTACATGGCGCACCCCGAAAAGATACAAGGTGCTACACTTGGGTGAACACTAACTACTTTGATATTTTGAAGTGAGAGATCACCCTAATAAAAAGTGACTACCGAGCAATCAAGAAGGGTGCATCAAGAGGGATAAACATCTCAGGCAATTCATAATAGCATGATATGGTATAGCCCCTTCTAACAGAGAAGTCTTTCATTTCTTCGTCTTCGGCATTTGCGTCGGTGTTCACCTTCGCAAAGATTGCCACCACCTTGTCGATGCACCCAATAATATTGCTATCTCTATAGCTAGTAAAATAAGTGCATTACTTAAGGTTGGCACGCAGGTCATTAAAGTGACAATCATATGGCTCCAGCCATCATGCCGAATCATGACACGCAGGTCATGTTAATCAAATTACATCATATAGTCATCTCATACATAATCAAATTAGTACGAGCACTGCTATACCACATCACATGCACATCCTGCAAAACCAAGTTAGATGCCTCTAATCAGTTTATGCAAAAATTTATTTTACATGGCTTCTAAGGTTTTGACTTAAACCGCAGCTACCAACGTTCATCATCAAGTATGATAGTTCATGTCGCTAGATTAACTTTGTGGGGTGTATGAAGCATGAGATAATAAAATATTGAACCCCATACTAAACTTCGTCATACGCATGACCCCCGTGCGTAGATCATATCTGTATTGCCCTTTTGCTTGCGAAATTTCATCTTTCTTTCTAACTATGGTGGATTTCAACGAACGGTTAGCACTTCGTTGATCAATCAGGATTGTGGATTGCCAGAACATTGAAAATCCACCATGCCATTATCAAGATCAGAAATATGCAAATTTCAGGGAAGTAACAAGAACATCGGGTAATAGATTTCATCTGCTACCGGCACAAATAATTTTCAGTAATAGAACTCATCTACTACAAAGTATATTGTGCAAGACCCATACATATATATGTATTCTAGATCAAAACATGCATCTACGCATAGCACGGCTCATGATGCCACTATAGGGTAACGCGGTAGAAAACAAAAATTTCAACTTACACACCAGCCCAGGACGAATATGGAGACTGCATACAAGGTTTGATCTTTTCGTTGTCGACTCGTAGCGCAGCGGAAGTAGAGTCGATGACGATCGGCGGTGCAGATCCCCACAGCTAGGATTTACAACCTCCGAACCGCGAGGATGTATACCCTCATCTGCCCCTCGGATAGCCCTTCGAGAGGCGGTTGGACAGTCCCTCTCAAACTAAGACCGAAATTACGATCTCTCTACAGAGTTGCACACATACGGTGTCATCTATCTGATAGGGCTACGCCGTCCAGAACTAATTCCCACCGGAACCCAGACAGCCTTTCGGCTCTATGAAACTATTTCGCGGGGAGGGAGAGAGAAGTCAGATCATTGCAATGGCACTTGTATGTGAGAAATAGTGTGTGTAGAGAGTGCCTCTCCACCTCTATTTATAGGAAAACCCAAGGGGTAGGGGGCACATGAAAAAACCCAAAATGCCCACACTTTATGTCACACATAAAAGGGCATAAAGGGATGACAAGTGGAGCCCCATGGAGGAGCTGCACCCTCCAATGTCCCACCTTCATGGGGGCCCCACAAAGGGGGTTCCTTGATCCCCAAGTCCTTCTAGAAGCCTTTTGGGAAAAGACCCAAAAGGTGGCTTTCCATAAATATCCCCAAAAGCACTTTCACTATTCACGACGACATTTTTCAGCGTCCGTTCGAACTGAAAATATTTATGTGGGCTTAGAACATTTCCAGTACCCACTAAAATAATTTTCAACGCGTTCTGAAACAATTCCGGATTAGTGATTTTCATCTCCGAAAAGCATCTAAAGTGGTTCCGGCAGCTCCGGAGCATTTCCAGCTTTTATCCCAAAAAATTCCAGAAAGTTTTCAGAATGACTCTGGCACCCTCCAAGAATTATCAGGCATGTGCCGAAACCAATTTTACTTAATAGTATATCCCGAAACAACTTTTCAGTTTCACTGAAACTCATCCGATGACCTCTCTCTGCGGAACTTTTCCGCTGTCTGAGACTTTTTCGGTAATTTTCTCTCAGACTCCCTGTCTAGTATTGAGCAGATAGATGACCCTTAAGCGTGTGACCCTATAGGTTCGGTGAAGTATAGAAATGACCCGGAACCCCTTCCAATCAATGATCAACATCGGAGCCGTGGACACCCATATTGACCCCTATACCCACACGAATAAATATTTGAGTGAACCTCCAGTTGTCGTGTGCTATTCCTGTTGCTTCGTGATATGTTAAAAATACCTGAGGTGAGACATGTTGGCATCCCCGTGGATCAACAACTTGTCCACTATGTCAGTTACCTCGTTACTGGTATTGTTCTCCTTTCTCGTTTCCGTGTTCCGGCATCCTTGTGATCAAATCACACTATGTCTGTCCAGATGATGATGGATACTGTAACACCGAGAGGGCCTAGAGATATTTCTCCATCGTCGGAGGAGCAAATCCCAATCTTGAGCTATCAAGTTACTTGACATACTTTTCTATGAACCCGTAAGCCGCCGTAATAGCCACCCATTTACGAATGACGTTTAACAAACCCCAAAGTTCATGAAGCAATTATGAAGAAACTCGATACTCTCATGGTCTAAGGAATCATGCACGTTAACCATCTCTGTGTTATGTACCATTAACTTGTGACGTATGAATCTCATAGCATAACACCAATCCAAGTCGATTCAACACAAATGTTCTCTTAACATTGTGCCCTCAAAGTTGCTGGCATAGACATGCCCATGATCAGGAAAATAGAACCATCACGCAACACTTGAGCTAGTCTTAGAGGTCAGACTAAGAATACTTCTTACCGTTTATTATTCCACACGTGCATATGAGTCTTCCTCCGAGCCTCGTGTTATTGCAGACTCGAGAACCATAGCAGTTATAGCATGGAACATAAACATAATTATGAACTTGGAGATAAATAATATCATTTATTATTGCCTCTAGGGCATATCTCCTACACGCGGTGCATTTCTAGTAAGAGGAGAATCTAAGCTTGCCAAGGGCATCCGTCTTGCACTCGAAGTATGGGTCACGAGCAACCACTCCCTCTCGGATACGATTGAACACATGCCTTGCCATACGAAAATGGCGACGGAATTTATCCGGCTTGAAGAGCGGGGTGTTCGCAAAGTAATCGGCTTAGAGCAGGGCATGGCCTCTCTCCCTGTTGCGGTTCAGGTTGGGAGCACGGCCAGGGAGTGACCCCTTGTACCGAGGAAGCTGCCGTTCAATGTGGTCGTGAACGATCAGTGCAGCCACCACAAGATCTCCATCATCCGATGACGAATCGTTCGATGAATAAATGAAGTGGTGGAAGAAAAAATCATCTCCACTGTCCATACCTTTGTGGGCAAAGTGTCGAACACCTTGCGGTCGTGGTGGTAAAGAGGCCGCGATGATCACCTCAATGCAGCAGGGGTGGTTGGCGGCCGGGTACTGGCCGCTCTGGAGCACTCGTCAGAAGCTGCCGTGGCCGCCGTGGTACATCGCCGACAGTCGTATCCCCTCTGCCACCGGCTACGACGGCGACGGCCAAATCTCCTCCAATCGACGGCCAAAACTACGGCGAAAGCGCGGGCGTGGTGGCGGCCATGTTGAGATGTGGTTTGGTATGGACGGCCGCGGGATGCACAGTGAGGAGGCAGCCGGAGAATAGTGACGACGTCAGCGACGGGGTGGGGTGGGGAGAGGGGGTGAAGGCGTTGGAAGCGAAGGGACTGCTAGTGTCCCCGACAGGCGGGCCACGAGGGGGACAAGGGCGTGCGTCGAGCCCGTCCACGCGATGTCCGTTTCACCCCAAACTCAGCGCAAGTTTGGGCCAGGGATGGGTCGAAAACGGACGGAATCCGAACATTTATCTGTTTGGGGTCGCGCGTTGGGCCGCGCTATTTGTTCATTCTATCCCAAACGGACGCACCCGGACAGGATGGGGTCGTGCGCTGGAGTTGGCCTAAGTTGAAACAATCCAATGGCTGTAGGGGCCTAGATCGGACGGCTAGCAGCGCCCTTTTTTTAATATATATACATAGGACAGCGATGTGTTTTTCTGATGAAACTGCAGGAAATATTACTATCCGGTAACAAGAAGTTTCTTTTTTGAAACATTGAGCCTACCTTCGTCAATCTTTACATCTCTCTAAGTTACAGGGCCAAAGGTTCACCGCCGATCCCTCTGCTCCATATGAACACATGAATATCTTTCTTTTTCTGATGAGACCATCAACCATGGATTGTCAACTTGAGAGCCTGAGTGGTTCGTTGATAACAGCATTCACCGCGCTGGCCATTTCCTTTGGCGAGCTGAATCCGTCGGTCCGAAAGTAGAACAGGTGAAGTATCTTGCACATCTTCCAGAACAGCTCCTTGCATGCCCTGGGAACAACCGTGCCTTCCTTGAGGACCAATCTTAGCAAGTCTCGCCTCGAAGCGACTATGGACTTCTGTATCGCATTCTTAGCCGCTTCTATGGACATAGAACCACCGCTGTGAAGACCAAGTAGCGAAACGCTGTTCAGTTTCCCCTCGCTGCCCTCCCTCTGCAACATATGATCGGAAACAGGTCAGAGTCATCCTAATGCATATGTCTAACACATAGTTTAAATATTACTCCGTTTATAAACCTAAAATTGGATAGTTGTATAGCAGCACAGGTATAAAACAGAGTTGATTAATAAAACAGAGTAGAGTTGATTATTCGCAAAAAAAACAGAGTTGATTAATTCTTGTACAATGTCAAGCCACCAAGATAAGAGGCATGGATATCTCTTTTTTCCTATGATTAACATGACAATAGAGCTTCGTTTCACATCATTTTAACAAAACAGAGAACTAGAGTCTTGACTTTTGCGGGAATTGCAAGTCCACCATAGTTCAAATGGTGTGTGGAATAACATAAATTATACTGCCTCTGGTCCATAATAAGTGTCGCAGTTTTGAACTAAGGTTGAACTAACCTTAGTTCAAAACAGTGGCACTTATTTTGGATTGGAGAGAGTAACATTAAAGAAACACTATTTTTATGCAGGTCTGCAGGTCTGCGAAATCTTGAATAATGGTTGGTAACATAAAGGGGTCTATGCAGAGGCCGGGGTAATCCTCCTTTCCGAAAGAAAAAAGCATTAAGGGGTCTGCAGGAACACAAACTTTTTTGTGATAAGAGGGCCCAACATACCTCAAAGCCTTGGCTGTCATTGAGGAGACGGCCACAGGTGCTCATTAGCCTAAATAACTCACTGTACTCTTGATTTTTGACAGCACTCCCCAATAGCTTTTCCCCGACACAATACAATGTTGGAAGCACAATGGGCCCCAGTGCGAATGAAACTACCCCATTTGTCATGTATTCTTCCATTGTTGGCACATATTGGCTCCTCTGCCATTCTGCCTCGGTCATCATAGACCTCAATAGAAGTAGCCACTGCAGATGGATTTCAACCTGTCAATACTGAACATAATGCAACTCAACAAGAGGAGGGGCAGACATCAAACTCACTATTTCTATCAGGTGATTTTTAACGTCACGGTTTTGTACGGCAGAAGCGATTGATCCAAGCTGGTTCACTGTGGTATAGAGAGCACAAAATACAATCCTTACTTGCTCCGAACAGAAGTCATCTTTGTGATGCTCATCCCACCTAAGGCGGCGGCCATTGGCAAAACAGAAAACATGACTTATTAGCAATGTGTAAGGCAGAAGCAATACATACGAAACAGCAGACAAAGACATCAAGTTTAAGGACTGTACTTCTCAACTAATGCTATGAGGTTTTCTAGTTCTTCTTTTGATCCTCCAACATCAAAGAAGTCATCAACAACGGTTGTGAGCACACCGTTTTTGGCCCACGATATGCGAGCATCAGAAAGTTCAGGAGGAAAAATCGTAGCAGCAGCAGAGAGATAACAATATGTCAACTTCTGCCGTGCAAATTGTAGCTGGTCCAACCTGTTTTCTTTCACCCACCTGTTGCGACAATTTTTTGAAAAATCTCCAAAAACAAAAAAGAAAGTTTACATGACAAGAGAGCATAATGGCCAGATTACCTATCAAGATGCAGGAGTTCATCCTGGTAGATAGATTGAGAAAATGTGAAATCGTCAACAGCCAAAGCCAAAAGTTCTTGGTTGATACCATACGGCCTGATTCAGCAAAATGTTTGAATTTTTAGTATGATGTCTAATTAAAATGATTTAAAATACAACTCTTATTAGAGAAATGAGAATCTTACAAGCATTCTGTCTTCAGGATGTGAGAACCTCTAGCATCAAAATGTTCGATGTTCCTCTTGTGGTCTAGGCGTTCCAGCGTGGTATAGAATGGAAACTTAACGGCATACTCGACCTGAAATCACAAAAGCACAGGATTAGATATAACTTGAACTAGTATCAAGTAAAATAGGTATCTCAAATTTCATGCAGGCACCTCTAAGTTTGGTAGGCCCTGCACCCCTTCAGAGCACAACTTTTCTGACAATAAGCTGCCAGACCAGTTGCCAATGTTATCTAGGATTAATTCATGTTCTGCTACACTGACTTTTGAAGCCTTGTATAGTTCCAGTACAGATTTTGTATCATTTAAATATCCTTGAAGTGAATTATGGAAATTAGAGGCTTCAGCAAGATGAGACAGCTCATCTGCACCAAGATATAGAATTAGGAAGTTAGACTGTTAATTTGTTAAACCAAGAACAATGACAAAATTGACAGGATTTTCTGCCTAAGTACCTGAGGATACATCATACCCATTCATCCTTAAAAGGCGGAACGCCATTGCACATGTTGCTACATCCATCATAATTTCCTCGTCTCTCTGTAACCAGAAACTGCAAACAGGAGACAGTAAAGTTTACAAGCTACTAAAAACAGATATCAGTTTCCTATTTACAGTCATTACCTGTATGCCATGTCTAAGATTCCCTCTATCTCACTAGAAAAATGCCGAGAAATTCCGATCTTTTCAAGCGAATCCACCATTGAAAGCTTCCAGTGCATATTTAGTGGATACACTGTTGGTACTGCAAAAGGTCTACTGGTATTAAGTATTTTGCAACACTTTAAACCCTTGCAAATTCTTCACAAGGAAAGGTACAAAGATCCACCTGCACCACCAAATTTACTGACTACCATATTTAAATAATCGAGGGCCTTATCATCATAGTTGTGGACTAACGCAGCAGCAGTTGTGGAAGGAGAGTTGAACAACGACCCGTTCTTCCTCTGAAACTTCATAACTTCATTCCAGTCCAGTAAGTTTCCTAACCCTTCGGAGACATAGGCCATATATGCTTCTCTCCCATAAGATTTCTCCCCGGCCTGCCTAAATTAAGTCAAGTATGAGAATTTTTAATATGTGACCCACAGGTGATACTCAAATTATGATTGCTAATTTCATCAGTAAGCAAAAGACAATATGAATGACATGGTGGTCCTTTTTCCTTCATATTACGGTTGATCGAAAAAAAAACAGAAGTTCTTACAAGAAAACCTTGGTACTCCCTGGAGTAGAGTTGGAGTACCAATCAAATCCATCCGTTGGTTTGCAGGGTTAGTTCAGTATTTTCTCCAGCTAAAGAAGTGTTGTTTTCCAATCTTTAATCTAGGTTCCCAAATCCACCAGCCTAATCAAGCACATGCGGCCGCGCAGCCGCAGCGGGAGGCACTTTCATCGGTACTCCAACTCTACTCCAGGGCAGATAGTGCATTTCCATTCAAATGATCAACCCATAAATATTACATATACTTATAAACCAACTGCCCTAATACAAACGGGGGGAATATAATTCATACCAATGTTTTTCCATCAACAGACCTTTTCAATTCCATCTCCCATTGCTGAAGAATCCAATCAATATCAGTTTGTCTGACAGGAAATTGCAAACCCGCCCCAACGGCAAGGCTAAGCATACCAGGAAAAATCATGTTAAAGCCTGTAGGAGCAGCAATCTCCTCATCCATGACAAGGGAGAAATGTCTTCCGATAAAATGTAGTCCTGCACATGGCGTTAAGGCGTTTGAGCTCTTGAAAACAAACACAGGCAAACAACATTCACATGTGTCGGATAATAAGAAATAAGAAATCTATCTCTGTACCTCTCCTTATGTGCTCTTGGCCAAGATTCCATTTCTCAAGCGCAAGAACACATGCCAATGTGGATAAGAGAACGTTCTTGTTGGCTGATGACCCAAGGTCGTTGTTATCCCAAGATCCATTTTCATGTTGGTTTTGCAATATCCATTCAACACACTGAGGGAAGCATGGAGTGCGAGGGGAGCCCCGCAAGGGCACCATAGCCACCCACGCGGTGTCGTATGGAGACGGCGGTAGTTCAACCTTGTGGAGCTGCTTCCTTATTCTAGCCTCACGGTCCTTTCGATGCTGCATTTGATCAAAGCAATGCAGTATATAATTTAGCAAGCAACTCAAGACAGTCTCGGGAACCTCGAACACAGTAACCATCAGTGACGTCAGTACCACGTCTAGCAGGCTTGCCGTTTCTGCTACCAACATCTTCTCGACATATGCTGTTCATAGAAAAAGAGATGCCATGTGAGTCACGACCGACGAATCAATTAAATTAGGATCCGGATCATGCCGGAGTAAGACGTACTATAAAAATATCAAGTACTAGCAATCGCAAGCCTACAGCAAGACAATTGTCAGATCTATTCAATTCAGCAGCAGTGTCGTTTTCTGTTGGCATCAGGTCGGGAGACAGATACGTGCGGCATGGACACGGCTCCTCTGCCGTGCGCTAGGTGACGTTGGGCCACTGACATGTGGGCCATGTTTCCCACGGGCCCACATGTCAGTGGTAGAACGGCAGGCTGCCGAACGGTAGAGGATCCTCGCGCGTGCGGCATAGGGGTTGTTTCTTAGGTAAAACACATACAGGGTTCGGCTGAACCTGAACTCCAAACATTTTGGAAATAAATTGCTGGAATTACTCACAGAGAAAGTGATTTCCTCGCGTAAGAAAAAGGTTCACCAGGAACAGAAAAAAAGGAGCGATCCAGCCAGGTAAGATCTGGGGAGTTACCACAGCACGGAGTCCCCGAGCGAATCCGGTGGAGTGGAGGAGGACGGTGTCGACTGCCGGCGAGGGATCGGACACGGCGCGCCTCGGAGGGGGGAATCCTTGAAGCGTGCACGACGGCGCTGGCGGGAGTGAGTCGAACACGACGGTTGGAGCGAAACCTCGCCACGAACTGGGGAGCCGCCGGGAGGGGGAGGAGGGCGCGATGACCAGCCTGCCGGCAAGGCGCCGGGAGGACGGAGGGGCCCCCAGCGTTCGACATGGGTTGGGAGGGATCTACGATCGCCCAGGGCCGCGGCCGCCGTCGACGGGGGATTTATTGCAGCATCGCCGGAATAGGAAAGCAGCGAGAGAGAGTGAGAGCGGCGGGCAAAGGGGGAGGACACTGCGAACGGAAAAGGTGGCGCACTCACGCTTTTATCGGCCTCTGGGATGTGGGACCAGCAGGTGTGGGGACGGCGGCGGCGATGCCCGCGCCGTCGCGCCACTTGGCGCCCACGCGCCCTCCCTGCCCGCTTCCCGCAGATAAGTTCCTCTTTAAAAATTGTTTGAAGTGATCTAAACAGTCTTATACAGTATTTCTTTACAAAGGGAATATTACTTTCAAAACTAAAGTTAACCTGAAATGCAAGCAACTTTGACGACCACCGCCGGTCCGTCCTATCTCCGATGGCCTCTGGACCATGGAGGTGCGAAGAATCTCGGCCCCCCACCAACGAATGGGATCTCGTTTTGATTCTTGTTAGATTCACTGTCTTGGTTGAGGATGTATGACAGCGGCAATGTCATTCATATTTCATCTCGCCCTGATGGTGTGTTTAACATTACCGGAGGACGTGTGGAGGTGTGTTTCCGTCGCGTCTTGCAGGATTCGGTCGGTACTGATCTTCGGAGGATTTGTTTGGATTCGGTCTTCGTTCGTCTTTAATTGAGTGTTTACAGGGTTTGATTCTTTTGATCTATGATTTTTTTCAACGGTGATGGTTGTTGCTCTGGTGCGCTGGTTCTATGGGGGTATTGGCACGACAACTTTCGGATTATCTACTATAATAAGGTTTGCCCGGCTCTGATGAGGGAGGAGCGATGACGGCGGCATGCCTCCGACTCGCTCCAGTGCTTGTAGTCATCGTTAAGTGGTCTACGGACATGATTGTAATTTTATTATTTTTGTTGTTATTTATACTGCCATGATTGAAGAAAAATAAATTAGAAATTTCTCCAAAAGAAAAGACGGCCATAATCTGAAGTGCATTTGCTAACTTTTACATAGTGAATTGGAATACTCTCTCAGGGCCGGCAGACGCGCTCGTATTTTTCGCAGTTAAATCACCGTCCAGTGATGGCACAATTAGAGCGCGATTTAATTGTGGACCATCTCTTTCATGGGCATGATCTGTATACTATAAATCAAAGGATTTACAGAGCAATTTCGGTGACTTAACGGCGCGCGAAGCGTGTTCAGTACTACGAAGTGTATAAGCATCACATCTTCGAGGGCTGTATAAGACTAGTAGGAACTAACTCATAAACTAATGACATGCATATGCTACTAATTTATATTACTATCATTATAGTAGAGGTAGGCGGACGATATGTAATACGACGAGGAGGCATGTTCAGGGTGTACAGCGGACGACACTTTTCGCCGGCGCGCCGCTACAATGCCAGCAATGAGAGGTCGTGTCCGTCCTAAGCCGGCATCAATGCGAACATCTAGCGTCGGGCAAGAACCCGGGCGTGCACCGGTAAGGGTTTTGGATGGGCCACGGTTGGTAGATGCAGACGTGGCAGCGGTTCAGACGTCTGTAATGACCCCCCTCCCCCCCCCCAAACACACAGGCACATATTTTATCTTCGGTTTATTGGAAAAAGCTCGTCCGAACTAGCATGCGGACCCATGCAGAACCGATCTAATGGCAAAACATGTCCGAACCACATGCTTCAAATGGTTGCGGACTATTTAAGACTCGGTGTTGAACATGCTGTTACTAGCTAAGTTACCCACACTATGACCAACCTAATCTCAATTGGAGGGGTACTGATTTGGCTTTGGCATAGGAACTTTTGTATGGGAGGCATGGATCTTAACGTGTCGTACAAGCGGTGACTTTGGCGGAAGCGGTGGCGGTGGGGCATGGAACACACAACTGAGTTGAGATAATCGAAATGACGTGGACTAACACAGAATTACAAAGACAACGATAGAGGTTTCTTTATGCAACTGCTTGACAAATTACAAACCTGTCTATCACTCTATCTATATATACTGATTGATTAAAATAGTATGGCGGGCCGGGCAAAGCTGCGAATATAAAACCGGGGTGCAGCCTATGGATGCACGGGTCGACAGATAGATGGCACATTGCGACGGAGCTAGCCGGAGATCCTTCACGGAAGTGCATTTTGTCACGGACCTAGTCGGAGATCCTTCACGCAAGTGCATTTTGTCCTCTACTAGGACCGGTAGCTTCGGCGCGCAGACGAATCGGATTCGTGGGCATACGTGCGCGTTCTCTTTCTCTTTTTTTTTATGATTTGGAAAATACATGAGATTATACTTTTTCTGTCTTAAAATAAGTGTCTTAATTTTATACTAATTTTAATACAAAGTTATACTATTAAACTTAAGACACTTATTTTGAGACGGAAAAAGTATTATGTTATGGAAAACAATACAAAGACACATACAGTATGTATGAGTACATCCACACAGGACACGGAAGAACACCAAATCCAACTCGACCATACAATCGCCGCTACCCACGGCTCGCCGTTGTGGCCGCCGGAGAGAAGGAGAGCGACCAACCCCTTTGGATCCGGAGAAGCACCATCCCTTGAAAGCTTTGTCAGCCGCACCGTCGTATCTCGCCACGAGAGGCGAGATCTTGAGCAGAGCTGAAATGCCCAGACGATCAGGGGTCATGCCCCATGTCGTGCCAGATCTGCATCGGCCAGTGCTTCACTGAAGCAGGGAGCAGGTTCAGAGACCAATCACCGATGCACAACCTCGAATATCTTTTCAATGCACAAATGAGATGCGGTGGGGGTGGGGGTGTCAACCGGCTCACAGGCTCGACGTCACATTGCGCGGGCGTTGGGCCATAGGCTGGTCGTAATGCGAATCATGCATCGCAACTAATATTTTTTTCTGAGGTGACATGCAACTAAATGAGGAAAAAACAAATTGAGTATCATGAACCTGAAATTATGCGTCGTGGAGGTAGTATCTGCTACCTCTTGAGCACTACGTTGGTTTTCCCCGAAGAGGAAGGGATGATGCAGCAAAGTAGTGTAAGTATTTCCCTCAGTTTTTGAGAACCAAGGTATCAATCCAGTAGGAGGTTACGCGCGAGTCCCTCGCACCTGCACAAAACAAATAAATCCTCGCAACCAACGCGATAAGGGGTTGTCAATCCCTACACGGCCACTTACGAGAGTGAGATCTGATAGATATGATAAGATAATAATTTTGGTATTTTTATGATAAAGATGCAAAGTAAAATAAAAGCAAAGTAAAAAGCAAAGGAAATTATTAAGTATTGGAAGATTAATATGATGAAGATAGACCCGGGGGCCATAGGTTTCACTAGTGGCTTCTCTCAAGAGCATAGGTATTTTACGGTGGGTGAACAAATTACTGTTGAGCAATTAACAAAATTGAGCATAGTTATGAGAATATCTAGGTATGATCATGTATATAGGCATCACGTCCGAGACAAGTAGACCGACTTCTGCCTGCATCTACTACTATCACTCCACTCATCAACCGCTATCCAGCATGCATCTAGAGTATCAAGTTAATGAAAACAGAGTAACGCCTTAAGTAAGATGACATGATGTAGATGGATAAACTCATGCAATATAATGAAAACCCCATCTTGTTATCCTCAATGGCAACAATACAATACGTGCCTTGCTGCCCCTACTGTCACTGGGAAAGGACACCACAAGATTGAACCCAAAGTTAAGTACTTCTCCCATTGCAAAAAAGATCAATCTAGTAGAACAAACCAAACTGATAATTCGAAGAGACTTGCAAAGATAACCAATCATACATAAAAGAATTCAGAGAAGATTCAAATATTATTCATAGATAGACTTGATCACAAACCCATAATTCATCGGCTCAACAAACACACCGCAAAAAGAAGATTACATCGAATAGATCTCTATAAGAGCGGGGGAGAACATTGTATTGAGATTCAAAAAGAGAGAAGAAGTCATTTAGCTAATAACTATGGACCCGTAGGTCTGAGGTAAACTACTCACACTTTATCGAAGGGGCTATGGTGATGATGTAGAAGCCCTCCGTGATGGATACCCCCTCCGACGGAGCTCCGGAACAGGCCCCAAGATGGGATCTCGTGGATACAGAAAGTTGCGGTGGTGGAATTAGGGGTTTGGCTCCGTATCTAATCGTTTGGGGGTACGTAGGTATATATAGGAGGAATGAGTACGTCGGTGGAGCAACAGGGGACCCACAAGGGTGGAGGCGCGCCTGGGGGGTAGGCGCCCCCCTACCTCGTGGCCTCCTCCTTTGTTGACGTAGGGTCCAAGTCTCCTGGATCATGCTCGGTGACAAAATCACGTCCCCGAAGGTTTCATTCCGTTTGGACTCCGTTTGATATTTCTTTTCTTCGGAACCCTAAAATAGACAAAAAGCAGCAATTCTGGGCTGGGCCTCCGGTTAATAGGTTAATCCCAAAAATAATATAAAAGTGAATAATAAAGCCCAATAATGTTCAAAACAGTAAATAATATAGCATGAAGCAATTAAAAATTATAGATACGTTAGAGACGTATCAGTATCATATACATGGTACTAGTATATGATACTTCTCATCGTGGGTAGCCTCATACAACTAAGCCCGGCATAAAACCCAAGACTGACAAACAAACTTGTAAAGATCGAGACTGAACTAAAATACCAAATTAAATTTGGGCGTCAAAATTGGAAGATCGGATTAAAATTGGCTAGACTAGTCTTCTTCTCTGGATGACCGAATAATCCAGATAGACCGAATTAGCACAATTCTTTCGATGTTTATGGTACAATTCTAGCTGCATGCGTCTGAACTCTGAATTTTGGTTGCAGACCCCTATTAGACATAGAGTCTGATTTTTTCTTGCATACATTTGTACTGCAATGTCCATAAATCTGAGTTGTAGCATGAAATTTGTCTGTTTGGTCGGGACCGAACACCATCATGTAAAGACCGAGCACTGAATAGTGGACAATTGAGAAGACCGAAATAATTCCAATCGTCAATTATGAAAGACCGAAAAGACCAGACCGAGCAAACCGAAAACACCGAACGCGTGGTGTTGGGAATATTTCCCTGACATCATTAACCCGGCAGGAGAAATGACCCGGCCCAGAGCACGCCGGCTCGTGGGCCACTTCAACCTGCCGGGTCACTACATGATGGAGGCCCAGGAATACTAAGATGAAGGCCAACTCGTCATATTGTTCGGTGGGCCGGCTCAGCAGGGCCTAACAAAGAAGATTCTTTACTTAAGGGACTAGTCAATGTGTACGTGCAATACACGTTAATTTGGAAGTATATTAAGTGCATGCGGATATTAAGTAGAATATTATTTGCGTTTTATTATGTGATAACACTATATTTGTCATAAAATTAACTGCACGCTAAGCATGTTGAGCGCTCGACATTAAAGTAGTCTAGGTCGTTGGATTGACATGCTTTGATGACCGAGATTATTTGGATCTGCCCCTTTGAGGTCTTTTTATATTGGTATAGATAAGTAGAATAGGATACGGGTCGTAGTATGACCCGGATTCTGTTGTAACCTCAAGGCCTCAACCTGTATATAAAGGGGAGCCCTTGAGGTAGAAAAGGTAGGGTTACAATCATCGAGAGCTAGGTTAGCGAATTCACATCCTTGTAATCGAGATCTCAAGCAATATCAATCGAGTAGGGAGTAGGTCTTTACCTCCACCATGTGGGGCCAAACTTGGAAAATTGTGCCCTTTGTTTCCCCCAACCAACCCTCTCAAGCAACCTCCTAGTTGCGATGGCTTCCAGACTTAGTCCTTTCATGAGGACATCTGTCGTGACAGAACCATGATAGTTGGCGCCCACCGTGGGGCATGCACACGGTGGTGTTGAGTTCTTGGAGGGAGCTCTCCTAGGGATCGAGGGATACGTGATCGGCGGGATGGCGAAGAGTCATCGCGGCAAGCTCTACATCGACGATTCAGGTTGGGGCCCGAGGCTGACTCAATCGAGTACGGGTACCGGGTCCCCTTCAGCAAGATCCACGTCTTTATCGGCAAGATTGGCAAATTATGTCCTGAGCCAGCCATCTGCTCCGACATCGTCGAGCTGGCTCGTCACGCCAAACCCGACCGACCTCAAGCCGCCCGGAAACACGTCTTCACAGGCTTCACTCAGGGAGTCGATCTCGCAGACAACTCTGTGTCCGGCGGGGACACCCTCGTCTACTCCAATTGCAAATCCCCGGTAGGCGATGCCGGTTCGATCCTCCTGCTCCATGATGATCGGCTTGGGGGCTACTCTGATGACGAAGTCGGGCCAAATGCCTCCGAGCTGCCACGCCATGCCGCAATCTATATGGCCAACAAAGTCGATTCATCCGAAACCGCGACGGCTGAAAATAACACAGCGACTGGCACAGTAGGAGGGACCGGTACCTCCGCGCCGGCTTTGGGAGTGGCTGGCTCAAGCAAAACACCGTCTCAGTCTCTGATGGAGTTGACTACGCTGGGAACACTCCTAGGGACTCCGATGACCGTGGAAAACTTGGCTGAGCGCAACGCGGAAGTGACGAAACTCCGCGAGCAGATGGCCAAGAATCAGGAAAATATTGATGCCAAAAATATACTTATGGCAGAGATCCAAACTTCTACCCATAATGAGACCGAGCGCCTGAGGGTAGAGGCCCTGCATCTCAGTCTCCGTCAAGGCTGGAAAAAAATAGTAAGTACAGGAAATCTTCCCAAGCCGGCTAGGATGATCGACCTGGCCCAGAGCATATGGAGAGAAGAACTACAATTTATCATGGATGAATCCAAGCTAAATTGGGGACTAATGTTGGGGATATTTCCCTGACATCATTAACCCGGCAGGAGAAATGACCCGGCCCAGAGAACGCTGGCGCGTGGGTCACTTCAACCTACCGGATCACTAAATGATGGAGGCCCAGAAGACTAAGATGAAGGCCGGCTTGTCATATTGTTCGGCAGGCGGGCTCAACAGGGCCCAACGAAGAAGATTCTTTACTTAAGGGATAAGTAGAATAGGATACAGGTTGTAGTACGACCCGGACTCTGTTGTAACCTCAAGGCCTCAACCTGTATATAAAGGGGAGCCCTTGAGGTGGAAAAGGTTGGGTTAAAATCACTGAGAGCTAGGTTAGCGAATTCGCATCCTTGTAATTGAGATCTCAAGCAATATCAATCGAGCGGGAAGTAGGTATTTACCTCCACCATGAGGGGTCGGACCTGGGTAAACTGTGTCCTTCGTTTCCCGGTCAACCCCTCTCAAGCAACCTCCTAGTTGCGATGGCTTACAGACTTAGTCCTTTCACGAGAACATCTGCCGTGACAAAACCACAACACTTGGGCTTACATACACCTGCCACGGCTCCTTCCTCGCGAACTCCCACACCATGCTTGTGTTTGGCCTGAGTGCAAGGGGTTTGGATGAGCGTTCATCACGGCGCAACACGTCATGGCAACATGAGGAGGGCATGTTCAACAAACTACTATGTCTAATTATAAGGATAAATGGACTTACAAATGGAAAGGCGGTCTTTATTCTTCCAGCAAGATGAATACCAGTTTGAGAACCAACCACTGGTTGGATAGCTAGGTGGGCAGCGGTACCCTCATCCCACTAGAGATCAAACCCCATGTTTTATGCTTTGGTGTCTCGTTAATGTGAATTAGTCTTTTAGTGGAAGACAACGTTCCATCGATAGCGAGGCGTCTGTGGTGACTTCCTCAACCTTCAAGTTCCACAACTTCGACGGACTCTTCAACAAGCGTTGTGTGCGCACACGCACACATAATAATCAGGGTTTCTAAAAGAAGATATATAAGAGTTTGATGGGACCATACAAAGCACACATCATTGTTTAGTGGCTCTAGAAATGTGCTGGCAGACTGAGGCATAAGATCTTTGTTTTTGGCATTTGTTGCATGATAGAGTTAACACAAGAAAAATCATTTAAAGAGAAAATCCATGCATCTTGACTGTTACAACTATGTGCTCTGCAATGATAACATTGAAGAAACAACCCCACATCTTTTCTAGGATTGTGATACGGCTCAAAGCTTCTGGAATGCCATTTCGCCAACAAACTGAAAGTAATTTCTATCTATGGAAGAGTCCTTCTGGCTTTTCACAACCCGCGTAAAGAAATTGCTCTTGATGTCATTATTTTGGGACGTTGGAATATTTGGATCTGAAGAAATGGCAAGCTTCTTAAGAGGGAAGCTCCAACACGCATCACTTTTGAAGAAAGAGTTAATACGTTTGCAAACGTAGAGTGAAAAGAAAGAATGCAGATCGCCTTCTCAGATGGACTGACATTTATCTATGACGATTTAGTCACAATTACAGCTCTACGCTATAAATCTTGATGATAATGTTGGGAAAACATGAATTGGGCATATCTCTGGTTGAGATACTTATTGCATTACGTTTCCTCATTAGTGAAAATACCGTAGAACATCTGGGCTAAAAAAGGGGTAGGTAAAAATAGAAAATATCTACATGAGATAAAAATAAATACTTAAAATGTTTAACACACTTATTAGGTATGATGCCCTTGCATTTGTGAGGGGCACTCTGTTAGTTTTTCTAAAAAGAGATGTACCAAAGCAAACCTACAATGATATGTACAAATGAGGAAAATTAATACTCAATCATTTTTTTCTCTGATGCAGACAGGACAAGTCGAGACCAGGGTGTAGATTCAGGGGGAGCTGGAGTGGCTCATGGATCACCGCATCCACCGCACCAACCTTCTCATCTGGCGAGCTGAACGCGTCTCCTTGGTAGTAAAAAAAGTAGCATGTCTTGCACATTTTCCAAAACAACTCCTTGCATAGTCTAGGCATGACACTGTCTTCTTTGAGGACCAACCTCAACAAGTCTCTTCTACATGTGTCTATGGGCTCCTGCAACTCTTTCCTGGCCTCTGGTATGGTCAGCGAGCCACCACTCTGATGAACGAGCAGAGATACGCTATTTATTTTACCATCGATGTACTCCCTCTACAGCAACATAGTCAACAACAACAAAAAATCATTAGCTATCTCCTCCTGCTATTTTCCCTTGGAGTGTGATAATATTACCATGGAAATTCCAGACGTGTTTATCTCTCGACAAGATAATAAACACCATTGAATTAAAATCCAAAACTTTGGCGAGATACCTCGTAAGTTTGGACATCGTTCAGGAGATGCCCACAAGTGCTCATTAGTCTGAATAGCTCGTTATACTCAGTATCTCTGACGGTATACTCCGTAATCTTTGGCCCAATAAAGTAGAGTGCTGGGAGCACAATGGGGCCTAATGCAAACGTAACAACCGCGTTCTCCATGTACTCCTCTGGTGTTGGAATATATCCGCTCTCTCTCCATTCCACCTCGGTCATCATATTTCTCATCAAATCTTGCCACTGCAATCCAGTAATCACATTAGTATTTGTTAGAGAAAATTAATTGTACCATTTACACAAAAATAAGTATGAATGGGACTAACTATGTCTACAAAGTGTTTGGTGACATTGCGGCCCTGCACCGCAGAAGCCTTTGCTCCAAGCTGGTTCACCGAGTTGTAGATTGCAGAAAAAACAATCTCTACATGTTTGGAGTAGTACTGAATTTCCTCGTGCTTATCCCACCTGCACAACAAAAAGATAAGTAGAAGAAACCAAATATTGCTTTAGAAAGATAAACAAGCGATGTGTATATTGTTACATCTCAACTAATGTGGTGAGATTCTCCAATTCATTTTTTGATCCCCCGACGTCGAAGAAGTCGTCAACGACCGTCGTAAGCGCACCGTTCTTGGCCCATAGAATCCGAGCATCGGATAACTCTCCAGGCAACATGGTGCCGGCGGCAGAGAGGTAGAAATAGGCTAACTTTTGTCGTGCAAAAGGTAACTGGTTTAACCTGCTATCTTTCACCCAACTACCATGAAAGGAAACAAAAAAGTCATCTCAATAAGACGATTGTTGGTGGTGTATAGTCGAATATAGTTGATAAGATGTACCTCTCGAGATGTTGAAGCTCTTGTTGGCACACAATTTGACTTGTATTGAAATCCATGACACCCAAAGCTAGCAGGTCTTGATTTCTCTGCCGAGGCCTGCTTAAGATATTTATTGGTGTCTTGTGAAGTTATGCATTACACAAACCTTGTTTTGTGAAAAAAGGAGAATAAAACCATACAAGCATAGCATCTGATGCTCCATAAAGTCAAATTTCTCGATGTTCATCTTATGCTCTAGGCGGTCCAACGTAGTGTAGAAGGGGCTATCAAGAGCATGTTCTACCTATAACAACACAAAAGCATATGTATATCACCGAGCATACAAGTAGAGTTAGTCTCCAACAAAGTCCGGAATTAATTTCATCGACAAAGCATAGATAGAGCTACAAGGTGACGGTTCGCACTGAAGATTTATCACAAGTTCACAACCGAACACATCCTAAGGCTATCTACGAAACGTTGTGGGTACAAGTATGTTCCCAGTTGAGTATTTACCTCTCTTAGGAGTGGTGTCGTTCTTTGTGCCTTACTAGATCTCAGTTGTTCCTTCAGTAGGCGACCTGACCAGGATCCTATACTGTCCAGAATCAACTCGTCTTTCGAGGTACTGACTTGGGAAACCTTGTATAGTTCTAACAAAGATCTCGTATCATTCAGATGAACGGAGGCTTCAGTAAGATGTGATAAGCTATCTGCAACATGCGCATGTTTTCAGGTGAGTAGTTAGTAGTGTGTGAGGAAATATACACGTCCCATATTAAGAATATATAAATGCTAAGCTTCCCAAAAAAAATGAATCAAATGCTAAGCAAGCTTACAGAATGACATATTTTGGCGAGACTAGCTAAAAGGAAATAGTATACCAGATGAGACGTCGTATCCGTTCATCCTTAGGATACGAAATGCCATGGCACATGTCTCCGTGTCCAGCATGATCTCCTCATCTCTCTGCAACCAACGACTGCAAACTTGCTCTTGTCAGACACCCTCTCACCGACACGAGACTCTACAATCAGTAAACAAAGAACCGATCGACTAATCATCTTTACTCAACTTGTAGCGAGTAGTACTTCATATACCTGTAAGTGAAGTCCAGGACACTCTTGATCTCACCAGCAAAATGCCTGGATATTCCAATCTTTTCAAGGACGTCCAGCATGGATAGTTGGTGATGTATATTTGTCGAAGACGTTGGGAAACATTGGATCTGAGGGGAGGCAGGCAAAGGCAAGCGCGCCGCCGTAGCTACCCCTGCCGTGTCATGGGAAGATGGCGCCGGTTCGGGTTCCTGGAGCTGCTGCTTCGTTCTAGTCTCGCTAACCTTCTTCTGATACATGCCATTTATTACTCCTAACTGAAAAGTACACATACAAGAACAAGAGCTCGTCACATGCAAATTTTGGTAGATGGTTGTGTGCAGCGTATGATGCAGGGGCGGGGTTATCCCCGTTTGGAAGAAAAAAAAGCAAATTTAGTAGGAGTAGTAATCAGGAATTAATAGGTCGCTTAGTATATACTACCAGCCGGTTTTGCAAACTTGCAGCATTTTCTCCGACTTCCAGCTGCCTTTTCTTGGCCACTGTTGTAAAGAACTCCATTAGCTAATTAGCACAGCGTTACGACTGATAATCTACTTTCTTGAACGCAAAAATTAAAGAAGAAGAAGAAGAAGAAGCTGTTTGCATGTATAAAACAATTTGCTTTATTTATAAAGTTGGGCGAAAGCCTTTTTCGGTATAAAACAAACATATCAAAGAAGAAGAAGCTGTTTGCATGTATAAAACAAACATATCAAAGAAACGAGACGACCGAGATGGATCATGCATGGGCATGGCATGGCAGGCTACCTGTGGCGACGGTAGGCCGGAGAGATCTGCTCGGCCGCATGGGCAGCACCCCGCATGGTAGGCCGGAGGACCAGGGGCAGCGACCACTTGGCGGCGAGAGAGGAGAACCCGGCAGATTAATTACGCCCCTTGTCGCAGTCATTCGATCGACCGATGTGCAGAAGCAGAAGATTCAGCTAAAGAACTGGGAGTGAGTGACTACCTGAGTGAGTCAGAATTCAGTATATACATAGGTCGCTGGACATTCCTATCTGGGCTGCAGATATCGTATCGAAAATCCAATTCGGCTCCCAGGAGTCACACACGAGTATGTATCTGTTATCACTTCTGTTTCACGAGTTACACGAATCCTGTTCCTGTCGCTGGCTCAAAAGGTTCAGAGCAAGAGCAAGTAGACATGCCTCGTGCGAGACGGAATTCACGCGTGCGGACAAACCCACTTGCAAAATGCTACTGTGCTCGCCTCCTATCTATGGTGTTGAAGCTACATAATGGCCCGGCCACCGGAGGCTGCATCAATCTGTGTACGGACAGTTCTTCCAATAATCCAATAGACAAACATGTGGTGCTGAAGCTACACCATCCGAAACAAACACTTCGACGTGACGCTACGCTAATTTCCAAACTCTCATGGAGAGACCGGTTACATCGCCACGAGAGGAGATGTCGATCGTTGCCCGACCCATGAATTGAGTTGTTCGTCTAATCAGTCGCCAGAGTGGCTGTTAGGTCAGAGAAACGACAAACGCATGTTTACAACATGGCTAACGATGGGATTGGAAAATTATTGATAGAGCTTGTGAGGTTGATCTTGCTGGTGAGGCTGTTCTGAATTTTTTACTACACTTGTCAGATCAAGATTTATATAAGATCGGCTTCATAATACGCGAGCCAATTATTTCTTGGTATTTATGACGGGAAATACATCTGATGCTTAAGGAGAAGATTGCTATGGGGATTTCTGCTCTCACTGCTAATTATGTTTTTGCTTCCTCTTCAAATGCTTTTGTTTTGGACGCTGATAACTGCCACACGTGTGGTATATTCGACATGCGTCCACACACCGTGTGTGGTGTGAGTAGGAGGTAGCCCACACGGGCTGTGTGTGGCAGACATTAGAATTGCCCACATGCGTGGGCGCGGCTACTACATGTCACACGTCCAACAAGTACTACTCATTTCCACCTGCGTGTGTGGCACGAAGAAAAATGCCCACACGTCCTGGCGCAGCTACGTTAGGTACCCCGCGGGATGACAATTTAGTTGACATCCTGGTTGGCAGATGTAGTTATCCGGGATGGCAAGTGTAGTTGTAAAAACATGGCAACTCTATCTGTTTTGGTTAACTATAGTTGCCATGTCTAATTTTTGGTAGTTGCGGCATGTAATCAAACCGTAGTTGCCGTGTGTGATTAACTACTTGCCACATATAGTCAAACAGTAGTTGCCATGTGTGTTTATCTAGTTGCCACGTGTGGTCCAATCATAGTTGCCATGTATTGTTAATCACAGTTGTCATATGTGTTTATCTGGTTGCCACGTACACGCAACTGTAGTTGCCGTCTAGCAAAGAATCACAGTTGCCATGTGTGTTTATCTAGTTGCCATGTTCGCGTAATTGCAGTTGTCATCCACAACGTAGGAGTGTCGTGTGGGCGAAAAGCAGTTCACCCACACGCGCATGAACTAGGTGGTGGCTGTATAGGCAGAAACTAGTTCGCTCACACAGCGCAGCTGGCAAACAGCATGGTGCGGGCGTGTGGGCAAACTCTCCAACGACCACACACCAGCCCCGTCCTATGTGGCATACTAAATCCACCTTTTCGTGTCAAGATTCGTGCAAAAAGACAGTGAACAACGATCCAGACGTGCGGGCAAGTTGAGAAACGCCCACACATGTGAGCATTAGTGTTTTCGTTTTTTTTTGTTTTTTGATGAAAAGACAAGATCACTACTTTTCATTACGTTTGGAAGGAATAAAGGTTTACAAATTACAAAAGAAGAACAGGGAGGGGATTAGTCAGCTCAAAAGGGTACATCAATCAGGTTCAAGAGGGTCCCTCAACAAGGTGTAGAACTCTCCCACGGCCAGCATCACTCCAATTCTTGGTGTCAACTTGAATCTTATGGAATAAAGGTCTTGCGCTGCAGGATGTATTAGTGAACACTCGGATTTCGTTCTTTCCAGATTTTCACCATACAAGAGCGATAATGGAATGCCAAGTCTTCACTTTATCCTTGGTCATCAGCGAACTGGAGCACCGCCACCAGCTGGCCAGGGAGTGTTGATTCGCCCCACATGTGGGTTTTCTGAAGTTTAATGTTGATTCATCCTTTGATTTTGACTTATTTAAGGTTACGGCTAGGGCGGTCTTGAGGGATGATAAAGGAAGAGCCCCTTTCCAGTACATCAACATAATACGAGCCATCCATTTTATCCATCCAACAGACTAGATTAACCCATATTGCACCTCAAAGTTTGTAGTAATTTTTGCTAAAACTGTGTACTATTTTTCTTTGGAGTGGCAAAATAAGAATAACGACATAGCAATTCGGCAGTTTGTAGTGGGAAAAACAAATGGTTCTCGCTACAAATCTAACGTCGGGTTTTAGAGCATGGCAAATCGAACCCTCAAGATAGCAAATTATGTTGTTACGAGAACTACAATGTCCTTTAGCAAGCATGTCAAATCTTTGCCATGTTCAGTTTTTGCTAGAAATTGCCATACTCGCTAAAGGCCTTGCAACAACATAATTTGTCATAAAAATCATTTGATTTGCCATGCTTAAAAATATGACGTCGTATTTTTAGCATTTTTAAAACATTGAGTCTCATGTATTCGCGTGTACCTATGTGTTTTCTTTTTTGAAACATGGGTTTTTTTCCCATTTCATTAACTAAGAAGAAAATTGATGCCCAGTTAATTACGGAAAATCAAGCGAAAATGGATACAACAACGGCCAATCCCATTCGAAACATCAAAACTCATAGGCTCAAGACCACTCTCGCCGACGATAATGACAAACGACACATCAGGCGCCAACCACACAAACACATACCAGTAGGAGGTCCTGCTCCACCAACATGTCGGCCTTTCACCCTTGTTGGATAGAAGGACTCATGACTGCTATGAGAGGAGCATACCTGGGACTATTGATGCCCGGCAAGTGTGTTAGACTAAGCTAGTTGGCTGCATGGCTGCATAGTATAGGTCCTTTGATTTTTATGTTAAAATAATGTGTGTGCATGGTGATGTGACCGGCACATGCACGTAGTTGTGGGAGTCCAGTGCACATACGCACGATCCTCTCAAGTTCTCTCTTTTTTTATTTACCCTGGCTCCTCTCCTGGTGGGACTTGATCGCTGTGTGATGCAGTCGTGGGATGGCGCGGCCATCACGGATCATGGCAATCCCGCCGGGAGTGAGCGAGCTGGGGGTGGCTTCTGTTGTAACAGAATAATAAGAAGAGAATAGAACACAGAAAAAGTTGTGAAGTTGCACAACGCAAAAAACCTCTCTCTCTCTCTCTCTCTCTCTCTCTCTCTCTCTCATTCGTGAGCTTTTCTTCCTCTCTCCCTCGCGCTCGATCCGGCAACGACAATTGGTATTAGAGCCTGGTGTTTGATCCTGCTCCCGTGACCGGCGGTGTCTGATCCGCAACGGCGCATATGTCGCGCGACGAGTCGGACGGGAAGAACAAGGGCGGCGCCAGGTCACCAACGCAGACGCCTGCGTCCAAGGCGCCGGTCGCGTGCCTCACCGGCAGCGGCAGCGGCGAGTACCGCATGGTGGAGCGCATCGTGCGAGAGGAATCGGGTGCATCGATGATACTCACGCGCACCAATTACCAGGAGTGGGCGCTTGTGATGCAGGTCAAGCTGCAAGTCGCCCGCGTCTGGACCGCGGTGATCAAAGACGGCGCCGACGAGAACGACGACCGGCACGCGCTGCAGATAATCCTCACTGGCGTCCCCCGGATATGCTGCGCGTGCTGGCCGCGAAGGACACGACGAAGACGGCGTGTGGGAGACCATCAAGACAATGAGGATGGGTAGCGAGCGCGCCCGCAAGGCCAAGGCGCAGGTGCGCCGGCGGGAGTTCGAGGATCCCCGTTTCAAGGACGGGGAGTCCATCGCGGACTTCGGGATGCGGCTCTCCGCCCTCGTTGCCGATCTAGAGCTGTTCGGCGACCCTGTCACCGAGCACAAGGCTGTTCAAAAGTTTCTCCGAGTGGTGCCGCGCAAGTACCGCCCAATGGCCATGGAGATTGAGTCCCTCCTCGATTTGAAAGCCATGTCGATTGAGGAGCTCGTGGGTCGATTCTCTGCCTGTGAGGATCACTATGATCTCGACGACGGCACTCAGAACGCCGGACGCCTCTTGCTCACACATGAGGAGTGGCTGGCCCGTGAGAAGGTGGGCAGCGGCGGTGGTTCGTCCTCGGGCGGCGGCAGCAACATCGGCAAGAACAAGTCACCCGGCAAGGGCAAGCCCCATGGCGCCAGCAAGGGTGCGCCGGGGAGCGTGGGGGCAGGCGGCTCTGGCGGGTCCGGTGGCAAGAAGAAGAAAGGGAAGTGCCACCATTGCGGCATCCCAGGGCACTGGAAGAAGGAGTGTCGAACATGGCTCCGAGAGCAGGAACAGAAGGGCAAGTAGGAGCAAGCTAATCTCGCTGAAGCCCACGCCGAGCACGACCAGGGCCTCTACATGGCCGTGGTCAGCACAGTTGATGCATCCCAGATCGTGGCACCCCAAGAAGTGCACCTCAATGAGGAGAAAGTCATGCCCGTGCCCTCTCCAGACGGTGTGTGGTTCTTTGATACAGGAGCCAACAAGCATATGACAGGTGACAGAGGTGTCTTCACATCTCTCGATGAGACGGTGCACAGAACGGTGAGGTTCGGGGACGGCTCGCTTGTGGCCATCCGCGGGCGCGGCACAGTTGTGTTTCGCTGTCAGGGTGGTGACCAGCGCACTCTCGCAGGCTTCTTCTTCATCCCGAGCATCCGCACAAACATTGTCTCGGTGGGGCAGTTGGACGAGGCGGGCTGCATCATCAGCATCCAAGACGGGCTCATGGTAATCAGAGACCCAGCCAGGCGCACCCTGGCAAGCATCAGGCAGTCGGGCAATCGTCTGTACACTAGCGTCCTCACCATGGATGCACCAGCCTGTCTGCTGGCACAAGGAGACGACCGACCTGGCGGTGGCACACACACATGGGTCACCTTCACTTCCGCGCCCTCCGAGCTCTCTCCACGAAACAGATGGTGCGTGGTATGCCAGTCATCGACCGGGTCGAGCAATACTGCGATGGGTGCACTCTGGGGAAGCAACACAGCTCCCGTTCCCGTAGTCATTCGCGTATCGCGCAGAGCGCGGGCTGGAGCTCGTGCACACGGATCTCTACGGTCCAATCAAGCCGACCACGCCAGGAGGTAACAAGTATTTCCTTCTGATCGTGGATGATTACAACCGTTACATATGGATAGAGCTCTTGAGGTCCAAAGATGAAGCCTTCCAGCACTTCAAGAAGGTGCAGGCGCAGGCCGAGGCCATCGGCAACTACAAGCTGCGCGCGTTCCGGTCCGACCACGGCGGCGAGTTCAACTCCGGCGAATTCAAGGCGTATTGCGAGGAGCTGGGCATCAAGCACTATACAACTGCCCTGTCCTCACTGCAGAAAAACAGAGTGGTAGTGCGATGCAATCAAACGGTGGTCGAGATGGCGAGATGCATGTTGAAAAGCATGGAGATGCCGGCGTTCTTCTGGGATGAGGCGGTGCGGACTGCAGTGTACGTACTCAACCGCGCTCCCACCCGCAGTCTGGAGGGGGTCATGCCGTATGAGGCATGGCACGGCCGCAAGCCCACTGTGCATCACTTGCGCACGTTCGGGTGCACGGTCACTGGTAGAAAAAAGGCCTGTTGTCCTGGTTCGTAAGGGCCTTTTGTCCCGGTTCCTGAACCGGGACTAAAGGGTCGGTACTAATGCCCTATCCCTTTAGTCCCGGTTCAATCCAAAACCGGGACAGATGGGCCTCCACGTGGCCTGTGCGTGGAGCCCAGGCAGGAGACCCTTTGGTCCCGGTTGGTGGCACCAACCGGGACCAATAGGCATCCACGCGTCAGCATTTCTGTGGCTGGGGTTTTTGTT
>NC_041382.1:682585737-682597990 GCF_002162155.2 Triticum dicoccoides
GGGGTTAATTTAGGTGTTTCATATATTGTGTTAGCTAGCTATAATTAATAGAGAGAAGTGTCCTCTCTTATGTCCGTGCTTGGTCGACGCTACGTACTATACATACGTATAGAGAGGACTAGACACGCTAGCTAGCTAGTAAGCAAACGAAGGAAACAGAAGATCGTCATGAACATATATGCATACAGAGAAAAGTGATATCGACCACCTCTCCTTCTCCGAGAGATTGGTCGAACAACAAGTTCTCGTATATCTATCCGACACTACCGGCTACATATATACAATAATTATCTATTACAAATATAATCATACAGACTCATGGTCCACATAGTATTCTCCGTCTTCAGTGATCACGTGGTCAAGAAAGAATGCCGCCAATTCCTCTTGAATTGCTCGCATGCGAGCTGGTTCTAGGAGTTCATCCCGCTTCCGAAACATCTAATTTAAAGAAGGGGGTCAATACATATATATATGAATGAATGAAACTCAACACAAATGATGGTAATAAAATAAAATTGTGAATGTTGTTATTTACGTACTTCATATTGTTCGTCAGTGTAGCCCCGCTCACAGGTCGTGTGGCGGATGGACTCGCAAACATAGTATCCACGGAAATCATTCCCTTGTTCCTGCCACAACCACTTTACAAGAAATAGAGGTCAATCAAACTGATAAGCAAGAATGCCAAATGGTATTGATGAAACTAGCGCTTGAATCAATAGGAGATGTGCAGAACATGCTACTATAGTACTTACTTTCGGGTGTCTAAATTGCAGCTTCTTCGGGAGTCCTGGAGCTTTTTTGTAGAATTTTTTCCAAACCCTGCCAGACAAAGAAAACAATTACTTGATATATCAGGAAATGAACAAAGTTGCTGATATGGTGGATAATGATCGATTTAACTTACTTATCGAGCATTTGAGTCATGTCTGCATAGCCCTGGGGATCTTTTCGTCTTGAGTCTAAGACGGTTACTAGTCCCTGCTCAAGCTTAATCTCTAGGAGAATATAGTGGTAACTGCACACGCATGCATAACTCATCAATTACATTACTATAACCTTGACTAATATATAAGGGAAACCGAATACGCACAAGACAGTAACACTCACTTGAAGTTGTAAGGAAAGAGTATTATATCTTTGTTTTCATTTATTACCAACGATTGTAGCAAGTTGGCCTCGGTATCTGTGGTATGAAATTTAACCTGAGTTGCATCTATGAGATATGTGTTAATGAACCCAATATCACCGACTTGTCTTTTCTTCAATTCGGCGATCTTCAATCTGCATAATATATTGAGGATGATTATAAATACATGCAATGAAAGAGCTGAGCTATATAGAGAGACTTAATGATAGAAGTAGTACTACTTACAGACAGTAGCAGGCAACCGTTGTTTTATCGAGGGCCAATTGATTGAAAAACTGAAAGAACTCCTCAAATGGAACAAGCAACAGTTCAATTCCAACGAGGTCATGCTCCTTTTTAACTTTCACATACAAAGTACTCCTCCCCCCAGAGTCTCTGCAGAGTTTCAAGTACCAATCATGCAATCTTCGCATCATCGTTGATAGAGATCTTTCATCTTTGACAAGAGGCTTCCCGTACTCGTATCTTTGTATATGCACCTCCATGAAATCATAATGTACATCGTCGGGTAGGTAATCGCCAAGATTGCTATAACCGGGCACCATCCTCGGATCATTAGCGACGTTGTCGCTAGGCAACCTGAGCGGGGGGCACGATTGCTTCGCTTGTTCGCCGAGTTGGGCAATTTGTTTCCCAGCTCATCGTTCTTTCAACCTTTGATCACTGACAGTACTTCCCGACCGCTCCGCTTCGGCAAATTCCTTTCCAATAATGCGCTCATAGTTTCCTTTTGGGGGAGACTTGGGTGGTTTTGTCAGGGCAGCCAGAGTGCGCTTCGCTTTCACCGGATCTACCTTCTCCTCCGGAGGTGGATGTTTCTTTGCTTTCACCCCTTCAAAGTAGTTCCTCACTTCTTCTCGTGCGATCTCGGCGTTCTCCTCCGGGGTCCTCTCGTATGGTAACTTCTCTGGAGTCTTCAGAGAAGGACCAAATCTGTATTTCCTCCCGCCTCTGGCTGTACTGCTAGACGCCGGCAGAGCAGATGGAGCGGTTGTCTTCTTTACTTGCTTACGAGGCGGAGGAGAAGGACTACGACGCGCCGGAGCAGCCGGAGCGGCGGCAGGTCTCTTCCGCCCTTGCTGACGAGGCGGAGAGGGAGGAGGCTGGCTCCTTGGGCGCGTCGGCGCAGGCGGAGAAGGAGGTGGAGTGCCGCCACGCGCTGGAGAAGGAGCCGGTCGAGTGCCCTGATCGTCACTTGCCAGAGGAGGAGGCGGTGGAGGAGGCGGAGTGCCCTGACTCGCCAGAGGAGTAGGTGGTGGAGGAGGCGAAGTGCCCTGACTTGCCGAAGAAGGAGGAGGAGGTGGAGGCGTCCAGTTCGGAAGGTTGATGAGCTCCTTCCGCCATAGGCATGGAGTCTTCAGAGCAGACCCCAGCCTAGTCTCCCCTTCACCGGTAGGGTGGTCAAGCTGGAGGTCCTCAAATCCCTCCGTTATTTCATCCGCCATCACCCTAGCATATCCTTCTGGAATCGGCCGGCAGTGAAAAGTTGCGCCAGGTTCAGTAGGATAAACAGAGCCAACAGCCGCTTTGACCTTCAAATTCATCCATTGCGTCATAAGGTGGCAATTTTGAGACTCCGTGATAGCATCCACGGGATAGCTAGCAGGAGCCGTCAAGGCATGCTCCGGCTGAAGCAGCTCGGTGGAAGCCACACCGCTTCTCCTCTGAGATGGCGGGGTAGCTTCGGGGGAAGCTTCCGCAGTACGTTTGCTGCGATTTACTTCTCGTTCCTCTATCGCTTGTACCCTTGCTTGCAGCGCCTGCATTTGGGTCTGCTGCAATTTTTTCCTCCTCTCCTGGGATTTGTAACCGCCTGCATCCGAAAACCCAACCTTCTACGGAATGGAGCCTGGCGTGCCTCGTGTCCGTCCAGGGTGCTCAGGATTCCCGAGGGCCATTGTGAGCTCATCGTTCTCTCTGTCTGGAAAGAACGTCCCTTGCTGCGCTGCTTCAATATATTGCTGAAGCTTCCTGACTGGTATGTCCATTTGATCGTTCGTCCAAATGCACTTCCCTGTTACAGGATCCAAGGTTCCACCAGCCCCGAAGAACCAAGTCCGGCAACGGTCTGGCTAGTTAATTGTCTCTGGTTCGATCTCTTTATCAACCAGATCATTCTCAGTCTTGGCCCACTTAGGCTGGGCTACGAGGTAGCCACCTGACCCCATGTGATGGTGATGCTTCTTCTTCACAACATTTTGCTTGTTTGTCGTCGACATCTTCTTACTCTTTTCCGATGTCTTGTGGGCCACAAATGCGGGCCAGTGATCTCTGATCTTCTCATATCTGCCCTTGAATTCTGGTGTCTCATTATTTTCGACAAACTTATTTAGCTCTTTCTTCCACCTCCTGAATAGTTCTGCCATCCTCTTAAGAGCAAAAGACTTGATTAATTGCTCTTTAACTGGCTTCTCTGGATCATCCTCTGGCGGTAGGGTGAAATTTGACTTTAGCTCAGTCCAAAGATCATTTTTCTGCATATCATTGACATAAGACCCCGGCATCACCAAGCTCAGCGACCGCTCGACGCCCATGGTTTTTGTCGGGTACAAGGAGGGCTCCAAAGCCTATCGTGTCTACAACCTGGCGAAAAGAAAGTGCAGGTGACGAGGGATGCGGTGTTCGAAGAGTCCAGACCGTGGACGTGGCGTATGCCAGGCGCGGCAGAGGCGTACACCGTGTCGACTACGTTCACTGTGGTCTACACCACAGACCCGGGTGTCCATGAGGTCGACCGTGGCACGCCTGTCGTCTCCAACACGCCGCGCACGCCAACCTCTCCCTCAATGCCTGTGCCAGGTGGCTCGCCCCCCAGCATGTCTACGCCTGGGTGGAGCGCACTCGGGACGCCATCGCCCGGCTCATCCGCGTATGGGGGGAGCGTGCTCGGGACACCACAGTCCGAGCCAGCGACGCCAGATGGAGGCCGAGAAATTCGTTGGGCCACGCTGCTCAGCCATGACAAGAACCGCCATGATGTGGACACCGGCAACATCCGCTACCGGCGTGTCTCCTGCATTCTCGATGAAACAGAAGGAGACGCGATTAGAGAGGCCATGGAACACTGCTTTCTCAGTGCAGAGGAACCTGGTGACATTGATGAGGCACTACACAGTGCGGCTTGGAAGCAGGCCATGGACGTGGAGATGGACGCGATCGCAGAGAACTCCACCTGGCAGCTCACACCTCTCCCTCAAGGACACAAGCCGATCGGCCTCAAATGGGTTTACAAAGTGAAGCGTGACCCCGGCGATAACATTGTCAAGCACAAAGAGAGGTTGGTGGCCAAAGGATACGCACAACGCGAGGGCGTGGACTTTGAGGAAGTGTTTGCACCCGTGGCGCGAATGGAGATAGTGCGCCTCTTCCTCGCTCTCGCCGCACACTCTGGTTGGGAGGTACATCATATGGACATTAAGTACGCATTCCTCAATGGCGATCTAGCGGAGGAAGAGTATGTCGCGCAGCCGCCAGGCTACGTCGTAACTGGTCGAGAAGGTGAGGTGCTAAAACTGAGCAAGGTCCTGTACGGGCTTCGTCAGGCACCGAGATCTTGGTATGCCAAGTTGGATGAGAGTCTCTGCGCACTTGGGTTCAGGAGGAGCCCGCTGGAGCCCGCTGTCTATCGTCGCAGAGATGCTCAATCCTTTCTGCTTGTGGGAGTGTATGTAGATGACCTGATAATCACGGGAACCGATTCAGCGCAGATCGCAGAGTTCAAGGATCAGATGCAGAAGCTTTTCAAGATGAGCGACCTCGGCCTTCTAAGTTACTACTTGGGGATTGAGGTAACTCGGTCTAGAGGAGAAATCACTCTGTGTCAACGAGGCTATGCAGAAAAGATCCTAGAGCAGGCTGGAATGAAAGGCTGCAATCGGTGCCACACCCCATGGAGTGCAGACTGAAACTGAGGAAGGAAGATGATGCAAAACTCTTTGATCCGTCCCTCTACTGCAGCATAATCGGCAGTCTAAGGTATCTTGTACACTCAAGGCCAGATATTACACATTCTGTTGGAATTGTTAGCAGATTTATGGAGAAACCGACTATCACACATTGGACAGCTGTCAAACAAATACTCAGGTATGTGCAAGGGACCTTGAGCTATGGATGCCGTTATGGGCATGGAGGGACTGGAGATATCCTGGGATATAGTGACAGTGATCATGCAGGAGATGTGGGAGATTGTAAAAGCACATCTGGGGATCTTCTTCCTCGGCAAGAACCCCATTACCTGGACTTCCCAGAAACAGGAAGTGGTGGTGATCAGCTCATGCGAGGCTGAGTATGTGGCTGCCGCTGCAGCAACTTGCCAAGGTCTCTGGCTCAGCAGACTAATTTCAAAGATGAAGGGAATTGATCCAGGGAAGTTTAAACTTCTGATCGACAACAAGTCAGCTATAGCTTTGGCCAAGAATCTTGTCTATCATGATCGCAACAAGCATATAAACGTGGAGTTTCACTTCATCAGAGATTGCATTGAGAAAGGGCAGGTGGAGGTCGATCATGTTGGGACTGAACAACAACTAGCTGATATTCTGACCAAGGCTCTCGGGCGGGTGTGCTTTGTGGAGATGAGGTAGAAGATGGGCATCAACGAGATCGTTAAGGGCCAACAAGCTTAAGGGGGAGATTTGTTAGACTAAGTTAGTTAGTTGCATGGCTGCAAGAAATTCACCAAGTGGCACAGTAGTATCAAGCATAGAAGTAGTTTCATCATAAGTATCATGAATAGCAGAAATGGCATCATCAATAACATGCGATATATCAGAATTAATAGCAGAAGCAGGTTTAGGTGTCGCAAGCTTACTCAAAACAGAAGGTGAATCAAGTGCAGAGCTAGACGGCAGTTCCTTACCTCCCCTCGTAGTTGAGGGAAAAATCTTAGTTCTTTGATCTTTGAAGTTCTACATAATGATAAGCAGATATAAATCCCAAGTGACTCAAAGAATAGAGCTATGCTCCCCGGCAACGGTGCCAGAGAATGTTCTTGATAACCCACAAGTATAGGGGATCACAACAGTTTTCAAGGGTAGAGTATTCAACCCAAATTTATTGATTCGACACAAGGGGAGCCAAAGAATATTCTCAAGTATTAGCAGCTGAGTTGTCAATTCAACCACACCTAGAAACTTAATATCTGCAGCAAAGTGTTTAGTGGCAAAGTAATATGATAGTAGTGGTAACGGTGGCAAAAAGTAACGGTAGCAAAAGTAACATTTTTGGGTTTTGTAGTGATTGTGACAATAGCAGCGAAAAAGTAAATAAGCGAAGAATAATATAGGAAAAGCTCGTAGGCATTGGATCGATGATGGAGAATTATGCCGGATGTGATCGATCATGTAACAGTCATAACATAGGGTGACACAGAACTAGCTCCAGTTCATCAATGTAATGTAGGCATGTATTCCGAATATAGTCATATGTGCTTATGGAAAAGAACTTGCATGACATCTTTTGTCCTACCCTCCCGTGGCAGCGGGGTCCTATTGGAAACTAAGGGATATTAAGGCCTCCTTTTAATAGAGTACCGGACCAAAGCATTAACACATAGTAAATACATGAACTCCTCATACTACGGTCATCACCGATAAGTATCCCGATTATTGTCACTTCAGGGTTAACGGATCATAACACATAATAGGTGACTATAGACTTGCAAGATAGGATCAAGAACTCTCATATATTGATGAAAACATAATAGGTTCAGATCTGTAATCATGGCAGTCGGGCCCTAGTGACAAGCATTAAGCATAGAAAAGTCATAGCAACATCAATCTCAGAACATAGTGGATACTAGGGATCAAACCCTAACAAAACTAACTCGATTACATGATAAATCTCATCCAACCCATCACCGTCTAGCAAGCCTACGATGGAATTACTCAAGCACGGCGGTGAGCATCATGAAATTGGTGATGGAGGAAGGTTGCTGATGACGATGGCGGTAGATTCCCCTCTCCGGAGCCCCGAACGGACTCCAGATCAGCCCTCCCAAGAGAGTTTATGGCTTGGCGGCGGCTCCGTACTGTAAAACATGATGAATCCTTCTCCCTGATTTTTTTCTCCCCGAAAGTGAATATATGGAGTCAAGGTGGGCGTCGGTGGAGCATCAAGGGGCCCACGAGGCAGGGGGCGTGCCCAGGGGGGTAGGGCGCGCCCCCACCCTCGTGGACAGGGTGTGGCCCCCCTGACGTGGATCTTTCTTCCAGTATTTTTTATATATTCCAAAAATAATCTCCGTTGATTTTCAGGTCATTCCGAGAACTTTTATTTCTGCATAAAAATAACACCGTGGCAATTCTGCTGAAAACAGCGTCAGTCCGGGTTAGTTCCATTCAAATCATTCAAGTTAGAGTCCATAACAAGGGCAAAAGTGTTTGGAAAAGTAGATACGATGGAGACGTATCACCCCGCATCGCAGCTTGTCTCTATTAGTTCATTACTAGGGGTAACATGGTCTTTTAGCATGTCATTTAATAACCTCCAGTCCATATTTAGTCCCTGGAACCAAGCAGGTAGGGACTAGGGAGTTTTTAACCAAACAGGGCCTTAGATTAATAACAGCTAAAGAGTTGGACGGGACAGTGGATGCACGCGCACCATGTGCATCTACCGATGTATGAAGGGGTGATGCACAGTCTGTTGCAACAAAGAACAAAAACCAAGGAGCATATTTGTGTTGGTCCCAGTTTTGTTATCTTTAGACACCTTTCCCTATGTGAGTGCAACAAATCTTATCCCACTCAAACTCTACAGCCTTGTCCCCCAAAACAAAAGATCAGTTCGTTACAGATGTGCGTACTACGTTTGTCATTGTTTCCCCTTTTCGACCAACGTAGGTGCTAGATAGCCAGCCTGTACTAGTACCTTCCCCTCTTCCTTTCCTCTTTGAACCACATCCTAGATTCATGCTATACAACTTTCCCCACTACTTTCCTGTTTGATCCAACACCTAGATTCGAGTGCAGAAGTGGAAAAAGCCCACATGCAGCTAGAGCAATGCATGTGGAATAAGTAGTTTATACCTTAAGGTTCTTGGGGTGGGGTTCGGCGGGCGACCGGAGGCCATTCGGCCCACACTATGTACGGCGGTGAGGAAGAAGGGGTCGGAGGCCCTCCCGCGCCGCCGCTGGGTGAAAGAGAACACCTGCGCCTGTAGTGGATTCCCTTCCTCGCCGACGGCGACATTGTTAAGCCTCCTCCCCTTCCCGGCGGACAGATCCCGCATGCTCTTTGACCGGCAGTGAGGGGGGAGAGAGAGGCCAACGAAGTCTTGTTTAGATCTGTAGAGGGTGAGAGTGTGTGAAGAGAGCAACTACAAGCGTTGAAGCTCCAACGTGTATATATATACTAGAGAGAGAGTGTGAAGAGTGCAAACCCTAGAAAACAAGCGCCGAGGCTGCAGGCAGCGTATACATGATGAGGTGATTATACGGTCACTATGAGATCGTATAGCTCTGTATCCATCCATTTTGACCAGTCAAAGAATCCTCCTGGCACCGCTCCAGATCACTTTCTCTCTCTTTGTCATGCGGGGCCTACCTGTCATTGGGTGGAAGAAAGAAGTCGAACAAAAACAAAATTATGCTCAAGTGTAGTTATCGAACCTGAGACCTCAAGTTTGATGCGCGAACAGGCTAACCAGCTACACCACCCTAACGTTATGTTTAATGAGAGGAAAAATAACCTTTAATACATTCCTACATTCATGTGACAAGCATGCCGTGTTTTTTTGCGTGGGAGTCATTGGGATTTAAATCATAATCGTGTCATGTGGCTTTGATGGTAAGGTCTTTTGGGATTTAAAGCAGTGTTGGTAGTATAGAAATAATGCAGCCTTAGTCACCTTACTTTTCTCCACGTAGTATGTTGGGTCCCCACAAGTCAGAGGGTGAAACAAACAAATTAATAAGAAAAAATAAAAGTGCCAGCGGTGTATCTTACCTCACACATCTCGCTTCTGCTCATGAACACTGCCCAATTGATCCCTCTGTTCGCTCACATACTATTTTAAGTGAATCTGTATTATAACATGCACACAATTTTGGGCACTTGTATTCGACCTAAGTCAGTGTGCCACCGTATCTTGTACCACTCCCTCCGTCTTGGTGTAATAAGTCACGTTAGAAGGTGCAGCGGGACCAAGGTGCAAGCATATTTTTTTCGAAACGAGGTGCAAGCAGATTGGAGGAGAAGGCGATACTTGACCGGTCCTTCCTCCAATCAAAGCCCTGATTTCTGTCTCTAAACACAACAAGTAATCACAACAACTAAGAGATGTCGTTTTAGCTACCATGCAGGGCCACGTATGCATCAACGCGTAGTTGCGCTCCATGCATTGGGTTTCTGGGGGAGATAACAAGGCAGAGTAAGGAGCGTTTGGTTACATTGCTAGGCTAGTCATAGTGATGAGTAACTTGGACTAGTAACATGCATATGTTACTAGTCTATGTTACTACTTTCATAGTAGGTAGTAACATATGGATGGTAACATGCAAGTCTTCATTAATTGAGATATACACTCATTTTACCTCGGTGTGTGTGTGTGTGTGTGTGTGTGTGTGTGTGTTTAACAACATGTGTGTGTTAGAGAGAGCGACACATCGACCTACTCCTACAGAGAGATGGTGTGTAGTGTACGATTTAGCCGTGAGAGTCGGTGCATCCTCTCGTTTCCGGGCGTCCGGTCGGGACAGGCGGGACAGCTGCCACGCCCTCTACTGGCCAGCCTGGCCCACCCAAAGCCCCTCCATCGCCCCCACGCGCTTCCCGCCTGAAACGGTCAGCGCCGCTCCAAAGAATCGGTGCCGCATTCATGCCCGTCCAGAGTGGACGCGACCTCTCACTAGCGCCTACATTGAAGGGAGAAGCGGATTCAAGAGTGATGGTTGCTTCGTCCGTCCAACTTATTGCTGGATCTATGTGATTTGATGGCTCATTGGTCATTATTACTGAGGTGGTAGGACTGCTGAATGTCCCACACTTTTGGCGAAAGAAGGTACTACTAGATTACAATTTCTCCATTCTCAGCGGAGGAGTGCGAGAGCAGTGAAAACACGCAGGCTCAGTGATTACATGGCCCACCTCACACTATCACCATATTTCCTAGACACCGTGTGACACCTAACTCTTTACATAGTACTAGTATAGTACGTACTGTAATTTATCAGTGAGATAAATTTCTACAATGCTATGAAGCTTCCAGCTTCTGTTTCATGTATCTTGCGTCCAAGGTTGCCCGTTGCAACATTTCATCAAATACAAAGGAGACTAACATGCATGCTATTGCATCTCAATGATTGACAGATCATAGCCAATATGTACTCCCTCCATTCCAAAATAAGTGTGTCAACTTTATGCAAACTTTAGTACAAGTTGTACTACTACTAAAGTTGACACTTATTTTGGAATAGAGACAGCTAAAGAAAAAACGATCCATGCAGTCCATAGCCCTTGAACCGTAAACCCTAACCAGGCTTTAATTTGCTAGCAACGTTGTAGCTTCCGAAGAAATGAATAAGTTTTCAACTCTTTGACCATCGGATCATTTTGTGCAGTTCCACCAAAATCAAGATGAGCATCCTTGTGGCAAAGAAATTGAAGAAGCGTGGTTAGAATAAGATTACTGGGACTAGTTGATGAGACATAAACTCATCACAAATTCAGTACGTAGAAGCCAGTAGAGGTATGTGCGGGGCAAAGAAGTAGAGAAATATCCACATGGAGTGATGTGGGCAGCTGGAGCAGTGGTGCAAGCCGGCTGTAAAGGGAGTTGTACCTGAGGGATGTCGGGACGTAGCTCAACCTAGAGGAGGGCGGCGGGAGGAGGCAACTGCCCACGTCACGGAAGTGAGGAATGGACGAAGGCAACCTCACCGGCTTTGTGAGAGAGAACGGCAGGGACCCCTGATCGGGACGAGCCGATAGTGCGTTTTCTCCGTCGGCGACGGCGACCGCATCTACACTAAGCATCCACCCATTCCCTCGGCGGACGTGATCCGCCGGGATGTTAGAGATGTGGCCACTGTCGTTTTGTGCGAGAGAGTGTGAAGACTGAAGAGAGCAACCCCAGCAAGCAACCATGTAGGCTCGTCCTGCCTATGTATATAGTGGAGCGGTTTTCTTTTCTCTCCATATGAACTTATTTATATTACGTACGTGCCACTGAAGAAAAACAGTTTATTTATAAATGATGCGGCACCTACTACTCGTTCTCCTATAAACCTTGTGCTTGGCATCTCCAAAATATTAACCATGCGATTGGCTCTTCGCCTCTTTGGGAAGTCGAGCAATAATGGTACTGCAGTTTATATTGTTCTAGCTATATGAGACCGAATGAATTGTTGCACATCCACCACGTGAACGAGGGTCGAGGGGCGAGGGAGAGTGCGTACTATTACGTCCGTTTCAATATGGACTACATACGGAGCAAAATGAGTTAATATACACTCTAAAATACATCTATATACATCAGCGTTTGGAGTATGTACTAGTAGTTCATATTGAAATCTAAATCTACTAAAGGACATATATTCCAAACAATATGATAATCTCTCTAACCAAGGTAGGGACGAGGAGTAAACGAAGGGAGTAGTAAAATTTTCTCCTCGTCCTACGAGCCACCACGCGCGTGGGCAAGGGAGCGGGTGTAAGGTGTACTAGTAAGCAAGCTTCACCTCATCATGCGAGCCACCGCGGCCATGGGCGGGGGAGACGGCATACTAAGCAAGCTTCTCCTCATTCTGCAAGTTGACGAGACACATCAAAAGTACTCCAGTGTATAGAGCCTTGCCTGTAAGGTAGGCCCTACATGGTTTGCCTCTTTTTTTAACATAACGCGTCAAGTCGCAATTTATTTGTTCACCCGTGGTAGACGATTCTCCATCAAGTGGACAACCAGTACACGTGTCAAATTACCACGTGGGCTGCCTTTTCGTACAGAAATGAGCTCCACCGTGTACCCGCGCGGGTGTGGTTGGGAAAGAGACGGGAGTCCGTGCGCCGTGTGTGCACCTCTTCTCTTCATGCACATCCCCCACCTATGTGAGTGTGTGTAAGAGAGATACAAACCTAGACAGATGGCGTGTGCGTTCGTGGGTG